>NC_069500.1:922728906-923028906 GCF_027579735.1 Bombina bombina
ATGAAAGATAAAGTTTGGGTTTCATGTCCCTTTAAATCAAAATGTGTTTGACTGTCACATTGATCGATTGGCACAAAAAGTAACATATTAAATGTTACTCTTTCTAATTACCTTTTCCTTTAGTCAAATATTGATGTAAATCTTTGAGAATAGACATTTGAGTGACACACGTCATTACTTTGTGTACTGGTTCTTACAGATTTCATGAATTACAGCATTTTTTTAGCTTTATAAGATAAAGAATTTTAATTTTTATAAAGTGAGATGTAAGATAAAAAAAGTATACAAATCATTAAAAAAATATACTTTGTATAGACAGTGTCTCCTGTCACATAATGGCTTTATAAATATTACACACCTAACACCAAACCTAACAAAAATGGATTCTTACTTTATATTAAATAAGCTGGGTGGTTGTACTGATGTAGTATATGTGTGCCTGGTTTGAATAAAAATATATTAGTTGGTATTTTGAGCCTACCTTTGAGAATATTGTAACATATGTCAACACAGAAATCACACATATCATATCACATATATCATATCACATATATCATATCACATATATCATATCACACATATCATATCACACATATCATATCACATATATCATATCACATATATCATATCACACATATCATATCACACATATCATATCACATATATCATATCACATATATCATATCACATATATCATATCACACATATCATATCACATATATCATATCACACATATCATATCACATATATCATATCACATATATCATATCACACATATCATATCACATATATCATATCACACATATCATATCACACATATCATATCACACATATCATATCACATATATCATATCACATATATCATATCACACATATCATATCACACATATCATATCACATATATCATATCACATATATCATATCACACATATCATATCACATATATCATATCACATATATCATATCACATATATCATATCACACATATCATATGACATATATCATATCACATATATCATATCACATATATCATATCACATATATCATATCACACATATCATATCACACATATCATATCACATATATCATATCACACATATCATATCACACATATCATATCACACATATCATATCACATATATCATATCACATATATCATATCACATATATCATATCACACATATCATATCACACATATCATATCACACATATATCACATATATCATATCACATATATCATATCACATATATCATATCACATATATCATATCACACATATCATATCACACATATCATATCACATATATCATATCACATATATCATATCACACATATCATATCACATATATCATATCACACATATCATATCACATATATCATATCACATATATCATATCACACATATCATATCACATATATCATATCACACATATCATATCACATATATCATATCACATATATCATATCACACATATCATATCACACATATCATATCACATATATCATATCACATATATCATATCACACATATCATATCACATATATCATATCACATATATCATATCACACATATCATATCACATATATCATATCACACATATCATATCACATATATCATATCACACATATCATATCACACATATCATATCACACATATCATATCACACATATCATATCACACATATAATATCACATATATCATATCACACATATCATATCACATATATCATATCACACATATCATATCACATATATCATATCACATATATCATATCACACATATCATATCACATATATCATATCACACATATCATATCACACATATCATATCACATATATCATATCACACATATCATATCACACATATCATATCACATATATCATATCACATATATCATATCACATATATCATATCACATATATCATATCACACATATCATATCACATATATCATATCACACATATCATATCACATATATCATATCACACATATCATATCCCACATATCATATCACATATATCATATCACATATATCATATCACACATATCATATCACACATATCATATCACACATATATCACATATATCATATCACATATATCATATCACATATATCATATCACACATATCATATCACACATATATCACATATATCATATCACATATATCATATCACATATATCATATCACACATATCACATATATCATATCACACATATCATATCACACATATCATATCACACATATATCACATATATCATATCACATATATCATATCACATATATCATATCACACATATCATATCACATATATCATATCACATATATCATATCACATATATCATATCACACATATCATATCACATATATCATATCACACATATCATATCACATATATCATATCACACATATCATATCACACATATCATATCACATATATCATATCACACATATCACTGTAGTTTAAAGGTCAGATCATTTCTGGTAGCTAGACACAAAACATAAATGCATGAACCAAAGAACATCTGGTAACATAAAATCACAAACTTTTTGTCACATCAAAGTGATTTTCAAGCAGAACCAAAAAAAAGGCATCCACACAAACATAGCTGCGCAGTAGCTTTCCGCACACACACGCACAGAATACACATAATATATATATATATATATATATATATATATATATATATATATATACATACACTGCATAATCTTAGAAGAACCTTAAATGGACAGTATACTATAAAATTGTTTTTCCCTTAATGTGTTTCCAATTACAATTTTTACCAGCGCCAGAGCATAAAATGTATGAGATTTGCTTTTTAAGGCTTATTTGTGTATATGAATTAGCTGATTTTGTGTTTTGAAGCCACAACCTAATAAAATGGGTTGAGCTTGTAGATATAATCAGATCTCTTTACATTATCACAATGTGTACATATACCTGCTTCTTTATCTTATATCTGTCCATAAACCAATCACCAATACTTGGAGAGAATAATGGAAAATTAACATTTTATTACCTTATCTCTTCTATAACCCACTGGGAGTGTAATTTCTTCAACTGGCTGTGTTAACACAGTTTGGCCTCGTGGCCAAAAACTTTCAGGATGGGTGGGGATACCTCAGGCTAAATAAACTAATTCAAATGCCAATATAAGGGTAATGGAAATACTTGTGAACAATTTAATACACTC
The DNA here is from genome assembly GCF_027579735.1 of Bombina bombina. Classification (NCBI taxonomy): domain Eukaryota; kingdom Metazoa; phylum Chordata; class Amphibia; order Anura; family Bombinatoridae; genus Bombina; species Bombina bombina. The sequence goes on from NC_069500.1 coordinate 922,732,105, forward strand.
CTGCAGGGAAAGTGGATCATTGGGAACAAATTAAAGGGGAGAACATTTTTGAGTAAACTGTCCCTTTAACTCTTTACTTCCCTTAGTTAAAGGGACAGTCTACTCCAAAAATATACTTAATAACCTTTTAACCTCTAAATTCCTGACTGTTTCTAAGACCCTACAGGTTGCTTTTTTCTCAGTGCATTTTTATAGCTTTTCACAGCAAGACACTGCTAGATCATGTGTGTCATACAGATAACATTGTGCTCACTTCCGTGCAGTTATTTATGAGTCAGCACTAATTAGCTAAAATGCAAGGCTGTAAATAGCACTAAGATAAGGGGGCAGACTGCATAGACTAGATAAAGGTAATTACAGAGATAAAAGGTATATTAATATAACTGTGTTGGTTATGCAAAACTAGGGAATTGGTAATAAACGGATTATCTATCTTTAAAAACAATAACAATTTTGGAGTAGAAAGTCCCTTTAACATGTACTAATGTACTATATGATTTTTGCCTTTAATATGTGCCCCATATTCTCAGAACAGTAACTGCAATGTATTTGTTGATGTCACGTGACAATAAGTGTACATGCAATCCTGCTTTATCAATACATGAAAATGACAAACACACCATATATGTATATGCAGCAGTCGCTTAACAATAGGCTTATGATCACTATGTTATAACATAACCCTGCTGAGTATCGGCAGAGACTTGAAACCTGCATTATTTTGTTATAGTATTAAAACATTGTCACTGGTCCATGTAATGCAATAAAAACAACACATACATAGAACAAAATAACTTTATTGTTTTACACATTTAAAAAAAAAAGGTTTGTGCAGCTAAAATTAGCAACATATTTTTACCTCATCTCACAATATTGGAGATGAGGTAAAATATTTGTTCAATTTAAATGCTTACATTGTAGTTCATTTTTATATTGAAGTATATCTTAGTTTGCCTTTATCTATCTATCTATCATCTATCTATCTATCATCCATATATCTATCTATCTTCCATTTATCTATCTATCTAGCTATCTATATCATCCATATATCTATCTATCTATCTATTTATCACCCATTGTGAAAGGTGTGGAAGGTAGCGCTAAAAGCTAAAAAGTTTAATACATATAATAACAATATAAAAAAAGCAATATAAGCATACAATGGTACACTAATAAAATAACTAAAAACTGCATGGATCCATGATGTATCTAAAAATGAATACACGTTAACATAAGACTTCCCAAAAGTGGTTATGTGCAAATGTTGCAAAGGTGTGAATATCAGTTGTGAAATGTGTGCGACAATAACAATTAGAGATGACTAAATGAATATCAAAAATATCACAAATATCAGAAAAAGTGTCCAAATTAAAGTTCAAAGTCTGCTACGGGACTTTTGGAAGTGAGCTTAAGGCACACATACTAGCGCTCGGTTTACGGCATCCAGTTATTTATCACCCATTCATTTATCTATCTATGTATCTTCCATCTATCCATCCATCTATATTCCATTTATCTATCTTTCTATCTATCTATCTATCTATCTTCCATGTATCTATCTTTCTATCTATCTATCTATCTATCTTCCATGTACCTATCTATAATCTATCTTCCATTTATCTATCTATCTAATTAGATAATTGGACAGTTTTTAATAAGCTAAAGGGACAGTCAACTTTATCTATCTTTTTCAACAATAAAATATTTCATCCCTTTCTTACCCTTTTCCAATTTGTGCATAACAAACACAATATACTTTTTACCACTGTGATTACCTTGTATCTAAGCCTCTGCAGACTGCCCCCTTATCTCAGTGCTTTTCCCCAAATATGAGTTTTCGCCAATTAGTGTTGGCTCCTGCATAACTCCATGGGAGAGAGTACAATGTTATCTATATGTCACCCCTGAACTAGCACCATCTGGCTGTAAAAAACTTATAAATGTACTGAGATAAAAGGCAGCCTGCACGGGCTTAGAAACTGGCAGAGATTTAGAGGTTATAAAGAATATTAATATAACAATGTTGGTTGTGCAAAGTTAGGGAATGGGTAGTAAAGTCGTTATCCATTTTTTTTTTAAACAATAAAAAAATCAAGTAGACTGTCCCTTTAAAAGATAATGTTCCTTTAACATTTGTCATGTATACTGATTTAATATTTGCTGACACTTCAAATGACATTCCTCAGTCAGTTAAAAACATGCAGTAAATATGATATATGTAATACACTAGCTATACAAAAATGGAAGTATGTATACAAAGATGTATAGACATTCACACACAAATATGGCACACAAGCACATTCACCATTAGTGTCACAATGGTATGTAAGGTAATTAAGGGCCACTGTGAACCTATAAGCAGCCAGAAGGTTACAGGGTCCCTTAATATCTGTGCACAAATGGAAAACACACCATGTTCCATGCTATTCACCTGAGAGAAAGGAGTTTTTCATCGGGGTTTCTTCTCTCCCTCCTGTGGGGGGGGGGGGCACATTATAAAATTATAGAACATTTAAGCAAACTGCACCTTTACAAACATTAAGAGCCAGTATAATGATTACACCTTGATTATGTATGGGATGTCTGTGTTCCATCCTCGACCACAAGTGTAAGTGTACCAGTTTCATTCACTTAAAATCCTAATTTGACTCTTAAAGGAACATGAAACCCAATTTGTTTCTTTCATGATTTAGAAAGTGTATGTAATTTTAAACAACTTTCCAAATAACTTCTGTTATCTAATGTGCTACATTCTCTTGATATCCTTTGCTGAAAAGCATATCTAGATAGGCTTAGCAGCTACTGATTGGTGGCTGCACATTGATGCCTCGTGTGATTGGCTCACCCATGTGCATTGCTATTTCTTCAGCAAAGGATATCTAAAGAATGAAGCAAATTTGATAATAGAAGTAAATTTGAATGTTGTTTAAAATTGTATTCTCTACCCAAATCATGAAAGATAATTCTTCGGTTTACTGTCCCTTTAAATGTATTAATACATTAATTTAAATGAAACAGCATTGCAATATGCAGCCATGACTTATTTTCCTTGCTCTTGTTAAAAGACACATTTCTGTCAAAATTGTCAATCTACTCCTATTTTTAAATGTACTTTGCTCTCTCATTATCATTTGTTGAAATGCATACCCAGGTACTTAAGAGCAAAAGCCTACAAAAATAAATCATGAAAGTATGTTGAAATGTTATTTCATTTGAATTAATTAATAAATTAATTTATTTTTTAAGGAATTATATTTTTAGTTTAATGTACTGTATATCTCAAATCTTATACTAATGGTTTTCAACAGCAATACACTTTGCATATATGTGCGTGATGCTGAATATGCACTTGCAATAAATGAGCAGATTATTGGTCCTGGTCAAGTGCATATTTGTTCTTAAACGCTAACCAGCATGCAACTGTTTAGGGCTGTAATTCATCTTAATAGTCATCTGTGCCACTTTACAACTTCTATAAACACAAATTTTTATCAGCAGATGTGACTTATACATGTTCCCAAAATATTTGTAATTTTGGCTCTTTAGTCAGAGACTAAATGCGGTGCATTATTATGTGCACATGTGCCCTGAATAAAGGAAAGCTTTCATGTAAAATATCAATATACTTTTTATCCAGTACATATATATATATACTGTTTTACTTTTTTATGTGAGATCAGACGGACATGCTACACGAAAGTTCTTTGATCTAAGAGATGCTGCACCCTGAAAAGTACTTTAGTGATTGGATCATTGTTGCATTTGATTCCTAAATAACAAAAGCTAACAGATAAGGGTCAGTAAAGTCAAAATTAAACTTTAAATGTAAAGCAATGTAGACACATGTTTAACTCTGTGAATTTGGTGAATTCTACATAAACGTGTTAGTAGTAGTAAGAAAGTTCACTCTAGCTGTATAAAAAGAGCTTCGGCTCATCAGCTTAGACAGCGAGAGTTGGACTCACTAATTTAAAGAGACAGAATAGGGGTTATACCAATAAATAAAGCCCTGTAATGCACTGAATTGCCTGTACAGGACAAGGCTTTCAAGCCAATCAGGAGCAGCATATACACATAGTCATAAATCACCAGCTGTATCCTGCTCAGGACCAGCTCAGCATATAATCTGTTGAGTGCTATGTGTTTAACCTCTTTGTGTAGAACATTAGAATAATCATAAACAAAGCATTTTATTTTTTGCACTGTGTCCTTTTTTGGCCCTTTAATGGCTAAAATGCCATTTTCTACCTTTGGTTTTTATTATGTTCACAAAAGGATGTGCCAAAGGCACTAACTGTTGATAACGCTATTAGTTACCTATGGGTTAGTACACGCACATATACCAACTAAACTGTATGTATGTTAGGGGGAAAGGTGCTGTAATACGGTGCATACCTATTATTTTCAGAGAAGACCCTGAACAACAGTGGTATAGCGTAAAGCACTCATTAGAGAGTGGGGTACAGACAAGTGCTTTACGTTATACCACTTTTGTTCAGGGTCTTCTATGAAAATAATAGGAATATATTAAATTCACCTTTAAATGCGTCTACGTTAGTGCTGCCTTACCAGGTCCCGTTAATCTGACAAAGCATTTTTTGCCCCCCCATTTCTGAAACTCTGCTTATGTCTCAATAAATGCCAAAATGTGATGATGAGTTTTGCACCAATACAAATAAAGTAAAACTAAAGGCTACATCATGAACTAGCTTCGACCTTACCATTATCAGGGCTGGTAAACATCCTACTTGCACTGGAGACAGTTTTTCCTATGTCTGCCAAGGAGCGCAGGTTGGATTTCTTTGTCTGATGCCGATGCTTCCTGAGCAGCGTATACGTAACTTTGTCCTTCATCTCTGGCTTCAGCAATCCAGTCTCAATCTGGTTGTCAACAATTCTCTCTAGCAATGCAAAACATCAGAATCAAATATTAGGCTTTTTTTGTTCGATTAACTGATGCACTGCCTGGGTTGGCAAGTTAAATATTATGACAATATGTATTGATAGACATGACTCTATGACTGGCAAATAGTTACATTTACAAACACATTTATAAATAGTCTTCCTTGTTAAAGGGATACTAAAGCCAATGTTTTGCTTTCATGATTCAGATAGAGCAGGCAATTTTAGGCAACTTTCTAATTTACTCCTATTATCAACTTTTCTTCGTTCTCTTAGTATCTTCATTTTAAAAAGCTGGACTGTAAGCTGGACTGGACTGTAAGCTTAGGAGCTGGACCATTTTTGGTTCAGCACCTGGGTAGCGCTTGCTGATTGGTGGCTAAATGTTACTACTTACTGCTATTGTTTTTCCCCCTATACTTGCAGCTCTGTTTTAAGCCATTCTCTTATTTTATTTCATTACAGAATCCAGTTGCTAAAGCTCTGCATTTTGTACTGGGTGCCGCCATCTTGTAGCTCACATATTGTTACATAATGTGACAGAAGCAGTGCACTTTCACAGATCTGTGATGTTACCGGCTTTTTGACAGCTGTACCTTACACTTCAGTTTAGCTCACATAATAGAGAGTAGAAGTTTTAAATGTTTGCAGTGTTTTTGCACAGTTTAGAAGTTACATAACAAGATGGTGGCCCCAGTGTGAAGATGCAGAGTTTCATTAACTGAGAATGACTTTGAAGATAGCTGCAGGCAGAGGAAAAACGATAGCATTGCGTAAGTGAGGGGAAATAACTACAGGGTAACACAAGGCAAGGTCCAATTTGACCATAAAAGAAACGAGGAGCGTGTTACATGCTATTTTTAACATTGCTCATTAAAGGTATGTTTAATTAACAGTGCCTATTTCTTATGTGCAGCAGTTTTTCTCTATAAATTCATAAATAGATACACATGTGACATTTATGTCACAATTTTATATTGAGATGTTTTATGAGTGTAATTTCTAATTTAACTGTCATACTTAAAGGGATAGTAATGTAAAATATTTCATTATATGTAGTAAAAACTTTGCAATATATTTAAATTTTGTGGCTTCTGTAATTTATTTCTGAAAAGTGTGAGTTTTCTATTTCCTTTGAATAGTGGAAGTGCACACTTCAGCCTAAACACGGTTATATTCCACACGGTCATTGGGGCATATTTATCAAGCTCCGAATGGAGCTTGATGCCCCGTGTTTCTGGCGAGCCTGCATGCTCGCCAGAAACAGCAGTTATGAAGCAGCGGTCACAAAGACCGCTGCTCCATAACCTGTCCGCCTGCTCTGAGCAGGCGGACAGACATCGCCGGAAATCAACCCGATCGAGTACGATCGGGTTGATTGACACCCCCCTGCTGGCGGCCTATTGGCCGTGAGTCTGCAGGGGGCGGCGTTGCACCAGCAGCTCTTGTGAGCTGCTGGTGCAACGCTGAATACGGCGAGTGTATTGCTCGCCGTATTCAGCGAGGTCTGGCGGACCTTATCCGCAGTTTCGGATCAGGTCCGACAGACCTTGATAACTTGGGGCCATTGGCTGCACAGTCTTATTACAACATGGCGGTTACCCATTGTCATTGCTTTATGGACACAAAAACTTTACACTTGTTTTGTTTTTTAATTTTAATATAATTTTTAATAACACATCTGCGTATTATTCTCAGCCTAACATTTTCTTGAATAAATCATTCTAGCCAGCATTTATTTAGTGTTTAATGCCTCTAATAGATAAAACAACCAATATTTTTAGATATTTTTTAATTTCTAAATATAGAAATACCCTTTGAGTTCCTCTCTATTCTGTTATTAAAGGGACACTAAACCCAAAAAATTTCTATAAAAAATCAGGTAGTAGACATCCCAACCTGCAAAAACTAATTTCAGGGAGGTGGCTTTACCCGCTACTGTGCCCCCCCCCCTCTCAGTTATATATTGGACACCTTGAAACCCTAAATAAGATACTTATCATTAAAGTAGCTTCCCACTAAAGTCACATTAAAAAAAATAGCTTTATTGCACAACCACATACAACAAACCTATTTTTTAGTGATCGTACGATTGTTGAATGCTTAAATATGTTAGAATACGAAGTTTAATTACGTGCAGTAAATAAGGTAGTATTTGTGTTTTATTTTATTAGAATAAGTGTGGGCTTTTTGGTTACTGATGTATGCTTTAAGGGTTCTATAGCATCCCAGCAACTAAAGGAATTCCTTAAAGAAGCACTTTTCCAGATTTGGACCACATTGGATCATGGTACTTGGAGTTTCAGGGAGATTGCATTCCATTTGCTGCCATCAAGGAGCCGCTATTACAATCAGGGAGACTGCCTCAACTTCAGGGAGAGTTGGGATGTCTGGAGAATACAATTTTAAACAACATTCCAATTTAGTTCTATTATCTAATTTGTTTTTTTTTAGATATCCTTTGTTGAAGAAATAGCAACACATGGGTGAGCCAATCACACGAGGCATCTATGTGCAGCCACCAATCAGCAGCTACTGAGCCCATCTAGATATGCTTTTCGGCTAAGAATATCAAGAGAATGAAGCAAATTAGATAATAGTAGTAAATAAAAAAAAAAAATTAAAATTGCTTGCACTTTCTAAATTATGAAAGAAAAAATGTGGGTTTCATGTCCCTTTAACCATTTTCGAAAAAAATTTCAGCTGTAAGTTAAAAACGACCTACAGTTCAGCTTCTCTTTAAAACCAGACAGACCTGAGTTTCTCTTATATATATTTTCTATTCCTCATATTCACTGTAGACTGTTAACATCACAATTTATATCATAACTCTTTTTGTTTTTAAATCACCCTGAACCATTTGTAAGTTACTTACCTACTACCTGTGGGAGACTATTGGCTTCAAGGTCGAGCAATATTGTCCCTTTTTCTATGCATGTCCTCAGTTCAAACAAGCTATGCAACGACAATGTGGCAACATGAGGCTTACTCCATCTTTCTCCACCTTGTTCTACCTTCTCTTCAAACTTTATCCACCTAAAGGCAACAAGAGATAAAATTAAATTCAAAAGACTAAATTATATGTTTTTGGATTCCATTTGTGGCAATTGTAATAAATGAACACACATTTGCTAGATAAAAATGTGATAAACACATTTTTAGAAAAGTAATTATCATCGTGTTCTTTTGACCCCCACATTGGGCACTCATTTCATTAAAGGGACATGACATTTTTAATTCATGATTCAGATAGAGCATTCGGTTTTAAACAACTTTCCAATTTACTTCTATTGCCTATATTGCTTCATTCTCTTGGTATCCTTTTTTTAAGAATCAGACATGTACTCAGTTGAGCCAATGGCATACTGTATATCTGCAGTCACCAATCAGCTGCTAGCTCCCAGTAATGCATTGCTGCTCCTGAGCCTGCCTAGCTATGCTTTTTTAACTAAGCAAATAAGATAATAGAAGTAAATTGTAAAATTGTTTAAAACCACATGGGCTGCCTGAATCATGAAAGAAAAATGTTGGGTTTCATGTCCCTTTAAATTAACACACTAATACAAACATAAGGTGTAAAGGCCGCAGCCTAACTTTATTAACATTAATAAATACATACATAATTTCTTACATGGAAAACATTTACCACATAAAAACAAACTAGACATGCTTTCCGGTTAAATAAAGGGTCGGGTACATCCCTAACCACTCTCTATTTATTAGGTTACCACCTATTGTACCATATGTGACGGCTACGTGAAAGAATATGACATACTAAAAAATGTATTGAGCACAAAGAAAGGACATAAAAATATAACATTTCCAGCGAGTGTTCCATAAATTACATCACTTTTGCTTTATTACACTACAACACTGAAATGAACAAAATATAATAAGTCGCATCTGTTCTGCATTTTTTACATTTTCGGGCTTTATTACAATTCATTGGTAAAGTCATGTGAAGGGTCTTGTTTGGTCCCATACATTCCAGTTCTCCAGTACTTCTATTATCAATTTTCTTTGTTCGCTTGGTAAAACAGGGATGTATGCTTAGGAGCTGGCCCAATTCAGGAGCACTATATGGCAGCAGTTTTGCAAGAATGTTATCCATTTACAAGAGCACTAGATGATGGCAGTAACACCTAAATGATTTTCATGTCTTTTTAAGTTTTTCTAGTCTTAATATTTAGTTATATACAAATTAGGGACATAGGGTTTTTTTTTAGTTTTTTTTAATTTAAAAACATTGGTTTGTACAAAGTATGAACAGTGTTTTACAATTTAAATGTCATTTTTTTTAGATATTTATACATCTCAGTGTTTAATAAATGAGGTATGAATGACTTTCCTGCTATCATATTTGTAAATATTACTACATGGTAGTAACAGCAACAGTCTAAGCAGACCTTAGTTAGTTTTTTTTGTTTTTTTAATAACTACCAAGTGATAAAACATTTATTGTGAAGTAGTAGCTATGTGTAATTGACAAACCTGTGAATGGCTTTGTGTTGTTTATGTGAAGTATAGGAGCTTGAGAGTTGTTTGTGTGAGATATAAGAGGTTGGGTGTTTGTGTGATGTATGAGTAGCTTAATGCTGTTTGTGTAGTGTACAATTGGTTTTGTGTTGTCCTTTTGAGATGTGAGTAGCTCAGTGTTGTCTGTGTAAAGTAAAAGTGGTTGTGTGTGTTTTTTGTGTAAGGTATTACTAGGACTGTTATTAGCACAGTGTTATTTGTGAGACATACAAGAGGTATCCCTTGTTGAAAAAGAATATGCACATATCCTACACTAGTGGCTGATTGGTGCCTTCACACATTTGTCTCTTGTGATTGGCAAACTAGATGTGTTTAGCTAGCTGCCAGCAGTGTAATGTTGTTTCTTCAGAAAAGAACAACAAAATAATCTAGCAAATTTGATAATAGAAGTCAATTGGAAAGTTTTTTAAAAATGTATGTACAAGGTGGCCCTCGTTTTACAACGGTTCAATTTACACCGGTTCAGAATAACAACCTTTTTTTCCAGTCATGTGACTGCTATTGAAAAGCATTGAGAAGCAGTGCATTTATTAAAATAGCCAGTAGGTGGAGCTTTCCGCTTGTTTTTCAGCAAAGCGAAGCAAGCTGAAATTAATCAGTTTAACCAGGCATGAGCTATCAAGCAGATTTCAAAGGAGCAAGATCTTCCTGTCTATAAATCAGTCCAGATTGGAATGCATAGAAAGAACTGTTTGCAGAAAAATGCAAGTGACGTCTGTGTTGTGTGATTATTTTATTAGGTTTATAATGCTGTTTAGCAAATGTTTTTGTTCATTTAACTTAGTTTAATTATATATTCTGTGTTGTGTGATTATTTTATTAGGTTTATAATGCTGTTTAGCATTTAAAGTCTTCATTTCAAAGCTTTAAAAATAATGTATTAGATGTCACTTATGACAATTTTGAGAGGGGCCTGGAACCTATCTCCCTCACTTCCCATTGACTTACATTATAAACTGGGTTTCAATTTACAACGGTTTCGATTTACAACCATTCCTTCTGGAACCTAACCCCGGCGTAAACTGAGGGCTACCTGTGTACTATCCAAATCATGAAAGAAAATCTTGGGATTTCCTGTCCCTTTAATTGGTTATGTGCTGTTTGTGTGGGGCATTGTAAAGTGTGTATAAAATGTAGTTCACCTCAGAATATTTACTAAAGATTTGGCACCACAGTCTCTAACAACCTAACTAAAGAACACAAAACATAAAATCCCCTCCTATTTAATATACGCCTTTAAACATGAGCATTATTTAATAACATAGGCATTTTTCATTATGTGTTCACTAAGGTATGAAACAGAACAAACAACCACAACAAATAAAATGTATTTTCTTGTGTTGAATTTTATGCTGTAGGTAAAAACTACAGTGAAGTGTATAGCTATTGTTAAAGTTGTCAATATCAGAGCATATCCACAACACATAGTATGAAGAAATGTGTGTGTGTATATATAAATTGTAAAGCATTTGAACTGTCTGTACTAATATACAAATGCAGAAAAAACGTGTAAAAATGTACTAGCAATCTTATAAAAGTAATCTGCTGCAACTAATAAGATTACACCCAGTTCTGAAAAGTTCTGTGCGTTTGACATTTTATTGCTGTCTGAGAAGTAGGTAGATAATTTAACACGTTGACCTTGAAGTGACTTTAAAGACTGCTGAAAAGTCAGTTGTCTAGAATTTTTGAAATTACATTGTGAGACAATGACAAGAGACAAATATATGTAACCACCAATCACCAGCTAGTTCCCAGTAGTGCAGTGCTACTGCTTCTGAGCATATGCACATATGATTTTCAACAAAGGATACCAAGAAAACAAACTAAATTTGATTATGGAAGTACATTTAAAAGAGTCTTAAAATTGTATACTGAATCATGAATGTTTTATTTTGACTTTCATGTTTTAATGTTGTTTATTTGACTTTCATGTTTGATTTTTATTATGTGAATCCTGTGCAGATTAAATACGAAATTTACTAAGTAGTTTAAATTTAAAGCTTGCTACATATTTCTATTGACAAATTTTAATATGTATAATTTGAATGCATATTTTAATTACAATTCTTGTTTCATACTTATTAAATTGAGTTCTATTTATGTATGTGTCTCTTTTTCACTTGCAGAAATATAGGGACCTGCTCTGTATTGATAAACGCAGCACTTAAAATTGGCCTTTCCTGAATCTTGTAGGTCTGCTTTTTTATTTCTATTCACACAGAGTTTTCCTCTTCCATGAGGCTGTCTCATTCCAGACATCATTCTGTGTAAATCCAATGCATTAAGGAACATTAACACCCTAGCTTTTATATAAAAACTGTGCTTGTTTCACTATCTCCAGAGAAACGAAAAAGCAAAATCTGTAACCTAGGTTTTCAAAATTCTGCCAACTGCCTAAACCAGCTATTTGACTTGAAGTCTTTTGAAAGCCTAGGTTACAGAATCTGCGTTTTGGTTTCTCTGGAAGAGTGTGGAACAAGCATATTTTTTACAAAAAAGCAAGAGGTGTCTCTAAGATTGCCACAGCGGTCATAGTTTCCTGGACTCTTATGAGTAACATGCTGCAGGGTGTGCAGAGGGGAACATGAATTGAACCCCAGGACAGCACATAAATATTGATCCTGGACAGCACTTTCCATGTTCCTCCCTGCTTACCCTGCAGCATGTGTAACTCATAAGTGTTCAGGAAAACATGACCGAGGTGGCAACCCTAAGTGTCACCTTATTTGGTTTCCAATGACTTGTAATACCAGCTGCAGAGTTTAAAATGTATGAATTACTCATTTATGTATATGTTTGTATATGAAATAGCTGTTTCTGCTAATTGAGACCACAACCCAATAAAGTGGGCACAGCTTGTAGGCAGAGGGAACTAATTAACTCATCTGTCTAATTATTTACACAAAGTCTTCTTTGTCTTATTGTCACTGCTTACTCAAACACTAATATATAGACAGAACAATGGTAAATTCAAATTTTAGAATCTCTCTGTCACAACCCCCACTGGGAACATTATTTCATCTAAACCTAATTTATCTATAACCAATACTTTTAATTTTCAGTATAGGTGGGGATACAAAAAGCAAAATCAGCTATTTCAAATTACATAATAAAAGCTAAAGTAGCTCTTTGTAAACAGTCTAATGCATTCCAGCAGATAATAAAGATCTCCACTAAGAATACCAAGAGAACAAAGCAAAATTGGTGATAAAAGTAAATTGGAAAGTTGTTTAAAATTACATTCCCTATTTAAATCATGAAAGTTTTTTTTGGACTTGACTGTCCCTTTAAAGTCAGCGGAGAACTGCTGTCAACTACATCTGAGATTCTGCTTGAGATTTGTTGCTCTCGCTAGTAGCTGGTTTAAGCTGGATCAATAAAACAAATACATTATGTTTACTATTATTGCTTCAACTTCTTGAGTTACTGGAACATTTAAAATTGACAGTTCATTTTAATTAGCTAAAAAAGGTGCAGTTCTCGAGCCAGTAAACATTTTGTATCATTGTAAGAATGCAAGTTATGAGGCTGACTGATATATTACATCTAGTATAATGTGTATAGCTTAACCTTTGTACTAATCTGCAACTAGTCAGACCAATTTTTATTCAACTATGTTGAAGTAATCATTAAAGGGACAGTCAACACCAGAATTTTTGTTGTTTAAAAAGTTTTGTTGTTTATTACACATTCCCCAGTTTTGCATAACCATCACTGTTATAGAAATACACTTTTTACTGCTATGATTACCTTGTATCTAAGCCTCTGCAAACTGCCACCTTATTTCAGTTCTTTTGACAGCCTTGCATTTTAGCCAATCAGTGTTCACTCCAGGGTAACTTCACGTGCATGAGCTCAATGTTATCTATATGAAACACATGAACTAATGCCTTCTAGTGGGCAAAATGCATTCAGATTAGAGGCAGTCTTCAAGGTCTAAGAAATTAGCATATGAACCTCCTAGAATTAGCTTTCAACTAAGAATACCAAAATAACAAAGCAAAATTGTTGATAAAAGTAAATTGGAAAGTTGTTTAAAATATCATGCCCTATTTAAATCATGAAAGTTTTTTTGGGACTTGACTGTCCCTTTAACCCCTTAATGACCGACAACGTGCAGAGTACGTCCTCTAAAAAAATACAGTTAACGACCGAGGATGTACCCTGTACGTCGTCGGTCTGGGAAAGCGGTGGAAACGATCCTGATCGCTTCCAGTCGCTTTCCGGTTATTGCAGTGATGCCTCAATATAGAGGCATCCTGCAATAACACCCCTTTGCCATCCGATGCAGAGAGAGCAACTCTGTGGCCCTCTTTGCACCGGACATCGATGGCCGGTATCGTTGGTGGGTGGGAGCAAACGTGGGAGGAGGGTGGGCAGCCATCGATGGGCCCTATGATGTCGAGGGAAGCGGGATCGTGGGCGGGGGTAGCAGGGGGGCACGCACTGACGTGCGCGCATGCACAGGAGGGCGGGCGCATGCACGGGAGGTCGGAGGCGTGTGGGAACCGCTACACTACGGCAAATTTCTTGTGAGAAAAAGGGGCGGGAGGCAAGCAGTATGTGTGGGTACAGTAAATGAGTAAGAGGAAAATTAAAGCTAAACACAAACACAGCAAAAATGTAATAATAGCCTTAGTCCCAAATGGACAGAAAATGGAAAAGTGCTGTGTTCATTAAGGGGTTAAACAACTTTATATAAAAAGTTGCAAATCCTAAATTAGTTTTTTGGCATCTGAGTTACACATACAAACTTAGGGCTAGATTACAAATGAAACGGTATTTAGCGCTCATGCTCAAGTGTAAACACTGCTAGAAGTAAGCTATTTGCGTGTGCGGGTTAGCGCACGAGATACAAGTTTAAAGTAATTTTTTTGCACCTGAGCGAAACTGGACACATATTAACTTTAGGACTTCGGATACCGTGAGCTTGTTAACTGCTTCTCTCCATAGACTTCAAATGGGGCTGCATTTTCAGAAAAAAACTAACATTTATCTTTTGCCCCAAATACAACCACGTTTAACCAAGTGTGCTCAAACCCACATGAATTGTAAATATTTAGCATTCCAATGTTCTTCACATAGAAGGAAATGTTCTATTTATTTTTAAATATATATATATATATATCTATATATATATATATATATAACTTTTTTGTAAAATATATATCTATACTATATATGTGAATATATATATATATAACTTTTTTGTAAAATATATATCTATACTATATATGTGAATATATATATATAACTTTTTTGTAAAATATATATCTATACTATATATGTGAATATATATATATATATATATATATATATATATATATATATATATATATATATATATATGAATATCTATCTAAAAATACATAGAACAGTTTCTACTATGGAATGTAAAATATTCACAGCAAAATATTGAATAAAATTGTGTGTGTTTATGTGTATGTATGTATATATATATCCCATTACGCGCAGGTCTTCAGTCACACTAATTCGACAAGCACAATTAACATTTACTTTTCACTTTTAATACCGCGCTAAAGTAAGTGCAGTCACAATATTGATATTGCAACTAGCACTACGCTTAGCGTGCAACTTTTAATTTAGCCCTTAAAGGAGTAATTGCTGTAAGGTGTAAATGCTGTACCACAAAAAGGAAAATTCATTTACACTGTTATTTGGCTAAATAAGTCACTACGTATGTTCAAATTGCAGTTTTTAAGTATTTCGATTCAGCTTTAAAAATAAAAAAGAAGTTTGTTATCCTTCTAGGTATGAAAAATAATCATTCATACTAAAGCTCTGAATTATATATATATAACAAATTAATTACACAGTCACTGTTGAATTATATAATGGTTTACTTTTACATGGACCAAGCATCTTTTTGTTCTGTGAATCTCTGTAAAAACCCCTGCAAAATTCTCTTTGAAAGGACATAAAAGTCAAAAATTAGGATTCAGAAAGAGAATGCAATTTAAGAGACTTTCTAATATACTTCTGTTATCAAATTCCCTGTGTTCTCTTGGTATCTTTTATTAAAAAGCATACCTCGGCAAGAACAGCAATGGACTGCTGGAAGCTAGATAGTGACTGGTGGCTATGCATATATGCCTCTGGTCATTGGTTCACCAGAGGTGTTCAGCTAGATCCCAGTAGTGCATTGCTGCTCTGGGGCTGACTTTAACCATGTGTTTAACCTTAGTTATATGCAGGCAAAACTACAATAATAAGATTCTCTAACACATCAGAACATTTTCTTTTCGCACTATTATGTCCTTTTAAAACATTTAAATATCACTCAAAGTGCAATAAACCCCCTGTATACTTCTCTTTGTCAGTCTACTGTATCTCAGTCTGTATCTTTTTTTTCTGCCTCTGTCACTGTAATATGCATCTTCTAATGTATATATAATGTATATAGTCAGTCACAGAACATAAACCTGAGGCAGGTGCAAAGACTACTGTCATTACAAAATGAATATAAATGAACTACAGTTTCAATCAAACTGTAAGTTAAAACAGGTGTCCTATTACAAAAATAAAAAGTGTTTATTGACATTTTATGAAGTCATCCTCAAAGCGACGTCTTCCATACTACATTTCTTGACTAAATATTATCAGATGTGAACCAGATGAATATCTGAAACGCAAATAAGGTCTTATTATGAAATAGCAGGGCCTACGCTTGTATCACATGACTGTTCTTCATCTGAGCACACAACAACACTGTCATATACTTGCTTCACAATTTCTAAGCCCCTGTTATGTTCCTAATATACAATGTCACAGCAATTACAGTGACACCAAAGTAAAAATGAACCTTTCATGGTACACATAGAGGATGTTGTTTTAAGTGACTTTTCAATGTATTTCTGTCATCAAGCTACTGCATTCAGAAATAGAAATGCACTAATTAAAACTAGCTGCTAATTGGTGGCTTCACACGGATGCTTCATTGGCTCTTAGTCATGCTTTGCTGCTCTGGAACGGATTTAACTATGTGTTTAAGCCTTTCACAAAGGTTAAACACACATTTATATGCAAGCAATAGTGCAATCAGCTTTAACACAGAGTATTTTCTTTTAGCATTTGTATGTCACTAGAATTTGTGAAGAGAAATTTAAACTTCCTCATATTCTTATATTTGGTTTTAGATGATTCTTTAATTTTGGATTCATCTGTGATTCTATTTTGTAAACATATAGAACATAAAGTGAAGTTGGAGTGCAGAATATCTAGCAGTAATTAGCAGAAACAGTAAAAGATCAATGTAACTATGGTGATGTAGTAGAGCCAAATGAAGTAAGAGAATCAAAGAATGCAGGGCCCCATATTTTTCATCTGTATCCTACTAGTGAACAGCAAGGCAGGGGTTAAACACATTGACCTAGATTACAAGTGAAACACAAAATTATTAGCGCTTTTGTGCACTAACTGCACTCAAGTTAAATCAATAACGTTCCTATTCTTGAGTTGGTATTACAAGCGAAAAGACTCAAGCGCGCTAACATCTGGAGGTCAAATAGTGCAGCCGCGCTAACTCCCTTTCTCCATAGATTTCTATGGGGTGCACTACAAAAGCCTCTTCTGGCGTTTGCTCACGTGCTAAGCGAAAGGTGCGGTATTTGAAGTATTTCTATTAAAAAACAAAACAAAAAAACAAAACAATTTGTTTAAAATGGATTTTTCATATGTCAAGGTGTTTGACATGGGCTCAAGTGTATAGCTATGTTTATATATGTAGATACATGTGTTTATATGTATGTATGTGTTTGCATTCATATGTACACATATATACACAAATATACTACAAATATATACACTTTTGAGCCCTTCCCAGTCAATCACCTTGACATTTCCATTTTTAAGCCTCATTCTACATTTATTTCAATAATAAACTTATATTTTACATTTAATATGTGTATATATGAGTGTAATATTTTTTTTTTAAATGTTTTACATGCGTTTTTTTTTATTCTCTTTATTGAAAGTATAGTGATAGCCATGCTAAACCTTCTCTGGTTATTGAGTTTTACCATTCTTGTAATACTAGATTGTGGGCTAATCCTAGTGCAGACCAGCAATATTGACTGTGTACCCTGCACTATTAATAGCGCTCCAGTTGTATTCTGGGCCAAGTATTTAGGATCAGTAATACAACCATGATATGCTCTGGGGAAAAAAAAAAAAAAGAGTATATAATTTTTGCATTACAATGTCCCTTTAAGACCTGAGATTGGTAAATTCTTAGCTACTTTCTGTTGGTGTTTAAAGGGCCATTATAGTGAAACTATTACATGCTGACATTCTGTAGAGCATAAAATGGTGGCGTTATCGACCTTGTAAATCTGTGTTCAACCCTTGCAAATAGATTAAACACATAGTTAAAGTACCACTCAGGACCAGTCGTTCTTTAGGTGGTGTCCCTATCCTCTAAAAGATCTGTAGGAGTTGTCCTTATCAGCTAGTGAGCTATCTGTCCCTAGGGACAAACATGTATTATTACGAGACAAGAACAGTACAGGAAACACATATATTTATCTGTTGATGTATGTGTCCCATGTAAATATTACTGTAACATGTTGCTTGCTATGGAAGTCAACCCCAAAATGTATTTCATGACAGGGATAGAGCATGCAATTTTAAATAGACAGACAAATAAATTGCTATAAATTCTCCAAGCAGGAAAATCACTTATCCATCAAGGTACTGCTGTGGGGTTGCTGACCAAGGCTGTAGAGACTAATCGCATAAAACCATCACGGATGGTCACACTTAAAATATTCTTAAAAACATAATTTATGCTTACCTGATAAATTCCTTTCTTCTGTTGTGTGATCAGTCCACGGGTCATCATTACTTCTGGGATATAACTCCTCCCCAACAGGAAATGCAAGAGGATTCACCCAGCAGAGCTGCATATAGCTCCTCCCCTCTACGTCAGTCCCAGTCATTCGACCAAGAATCAACGAGAAAGGAGTAACCAAGGGTGAAGTGGTGACTGGAGTATAATTTAAAAGATATTTACCTGCCTTAAAAACAGGGCGGGCCGTGGACTGATCACACAACAGAAGAAAGGAATTTATCAGGTAAGCATAAATTATGTTTTCTTCTGTTATGTGTGATCAGTCCACGGGTCATCATTACTTCTGGGATACCAATACCAAAGCAAAAGTACACGGATGACGGGAGGGAAAGGCAGGCTCATTATACAGAAGGAACCACTGCCTGAAGAACCTTTCTCCCAAAAATAGCCTCCGAAGAAGCAAAAGTGTCAAATTTGTAAAATTTGGAAAAAGTATGAAGTGAAGACCAAGTTGCAGCCTTGCAAATCTGTTCAACAGAGGCCTCATTCTTAAAGGCCCAAGTGGAAGCCACAGCTCTAGTGGAGTGAGCTGTAATTCTTTCAGGAGGCTGCTGTCCAGCAGTCTCATAGGCTAAACGTATTATGCTACGAAGCCAAAAAGAGAGAGAGGTAGCAGAAGCTTTTTGACCTCTCCTCTGTCCAGAGTAAACGACAAACAAGGAAGAAGTTTGGCGAAAATCTTTAGTTGCCTGCAAGTAGAACTTGAGGGCACGAACTACATCCAGATTGTGTAAAAGACGTTCCTTCTTTGAAGAAGGATTTGGACACAAGGATGGGACAACAATCTCTTGATTGATGTTCCTGTTAGTGACTACCTTAGGTAAGAACCCAGGTTTAGTACGCAGAACTACCTTGTCTGAGTGAAAAATCAGATAAGGGGAATCACAATGTAAGGCTGATAACTCAGAGACTCTTCGAGCCGAGGAAATAGCCATTAAAAACAGAACTTTCCAAGATAACATTTTTATATCAATGGAATGAAGGGGTTCAAACGGAACACCCTGTAAAACGTTAAGAACTAAGTTTAAACTCCATGGTGGAGCAACAGCTTTAAACACAGGCTTGATCCTAGCTAAAGCCTGACAAAAGGACTGGACGTCTGGATTTTCTGACAGACGTCTGTGTAACAAGATGGACAGAGCTGAAATCTGTCCCTTTAATGAACTAGCTGATAAACCCTTTTCTAAACCTTCTTGTAGAAAAGACAGTATCCTAGCGATCCTAACCTTACTCCAGGAGTAACCTTTGGATTCGCACCAGTATAGGTATTTCCGCCATATTTTATGGTAAATCCTTCTGGTAACAGGCTTCCTGGCCTGAATTAGGGTATCAATAACCGACTCAGAAAAACCACGTTTTGATAAAATCAAGCGTTCAATTTCCAAGCAGTCAGCTTCAGAGAAGTTAGATTTTGATGTTTGAATGGACCCTGTATCAGAAGGTCCTGTCTTAGAGGTAGAGACCAAGGCGGACAGGATGACATGTCCACTAGATCTGCATACCAAGTCCTGCGTGGCCATGCAGGTGCTATTAGAATTACTGATGCTCTCTCCTGTTTGATTTTGGCAATCAATCGAGGAAGCAGCGGGAAGGGTGGAAACACATAAGCCATCCTGAAGTTCCAAGGTGCTGTCAAAGCATCTATCAGAACTGCTCCCGGATCCCTGGATCTGGACCCGTAGTGAGGAAGCTTGGCGTTCTGGCGAGACGCCATGAGATCTATCTCTGGTTTGCCCCAACGTCGAAGTATTTGGGCAAAGACCTCCGGATGAAGTTCCCACTCCCCCGGATGAAAAGTCTGGCGACTCAAGAAATCCGCCTCCCAGTTCTCCACTCCCGGGATGTGGATTGCTGACAGGTGGCAAGAGTGAGACTCTGCCCAGCGAATTATCTTTGATACTTCCATCATTGCTAGGGAGCTTCTTGTCCCTCCCTGATGGTTGATGTAAGCTACAGTCGTGATGTTGTCCGACTGAAACCTGATGAACCCCCGAGTTGTTAACTGGGGCCAAGCCAGAAGGGCATTGAGAACTGCTCTCAATTCCAGAATGTTTATTGGAAGGAGACTCTCCTCCTGATTCCATAGTCCCTGAGCCTTCAGAGAATTCCAGACAGCGCCCCAACCTAGTAGGCTGGCGTCTGTTGTTACAATTGTCCAGTCTGGCCTGCTGAATGGCATCCCCCTGGACAGGTGTGGCCGATAAAGCCACCATAGAAGAGAATTTCTGGTCTCTTGATTCAGATTCAGAGTAGGGGACAAATCTGAGTAATCCCCATTCCACTGACTTAGCATGCATAATTGCAGCGGTCTGAGGTGTAGGCGTGCAAAAGGTACTATGTCCATTGCCGCTACCATTAAGCCGATCACCTCCATGCATTGAGCTACTGACGGGTGTTGAATGGAATGAAGGACGCGGCATGCATTTTGAAGCTTTGTTAACCTGTCTTCTGTCAGATAAATCTTCATTTCTACAGAATCTATAAGAGTCCCCAAGAATGGAACTCTTGTGAGAGGAAAGAGAGAACTCTTCTTTTCGTTCACTTTCCATCCATGCGACCTTAGAAATGCCAGAACTAACTCTGTATGAGACTTGGCAGTTTGAAAGCTTGAAGCTTGAATTAGAATGTCATCTAGGTACGGAGCTACCGAAATCCCTCGCGGTCTTAGTACCGCTAGAAGGGCACCCAGAACCTTTGTGAAGATTCTTGGAGCCGTAGCCAATCCGAATGGAAGAGCTACAAACTGGTAGTGCCTGTCTAAGAAGGCAAACCTTAGATACTGGTGATGATCTTTGTGGATCGGTATGTGAAGGTAAGCATCCTTTAAATCCACTGTGGTCATGTACTGACCCTCTTGGATCATGGGTAAGATTGTCCGAATAGTTTCCATTTTGAACGATGGAACTCTTAGGAATTTGTTTAGAGTCTTTAAATCTAAGATTGGCCTGAAAGTTCCCTCTTTTTTGGGAACCACAAACAGGTTTGAGTAGAACCCTTGTCCTTGTTCCGACCGCGGAACCGGATGGATCACTCCCATTAATAACAGATCTTGTACGCAGCGTAGAAACGCTTCTTTCTTTATCTGGTTTGTTGACAACCTTGACAGATGAAATCTCCCTCTTGGGGGAGATAATTTGAAGTCTAGAAGGTATCCCTGCGATATGATCTCTAGAGCCCAGGGATCCTGAACATCTCTTGCCCAGGCCTGGGCGAAGAGAGAGAGTCTGCCCCCCACTAGATCCGGTCCCGGATCGGGGGCTCTCGGTTCATGCTGTCTTTGGGGCAGCAGCAGGTTTCCTGGCCTGCTTGCTCTTGTTCCAGGACTGGTTAGGCTTCCAGCCTTGCCTGTAACGAGCAACAGCTCCTTCCTGTTTTGGTGCAGTGGAGGTTGATGCTGCTCCTGTTTTAAAGTTCCGAAAGGGACGAAAATTAGACTGTCTAGCCTTAGCTTTGGCTTTGTCTTGAGGTAGGGCGTGGCCCTTACCTCCTGTAATGTCAGCGATAATCTCTTTCAAACCGGGCCCAAATAAAGACTGCCCCTTGAAAGGTATATTAAGTAATTTGGACTTAGAAGTAACATCAGCTGACCAGGATTTTAGCCACAGCGCCCTACGTGCCTGTATGGCGAATCCTGAGTTCTTAGCCGTAAGTTTGGTTAAATGAACTACGGCCTCCGAAATGAAGGAATTAGCTAGTTTAAGGACTCTAAGCCTGTCCGTAATGTCGTCTAGCGTAGATGAACTAAGGTTCTCTTCAAGCGACTCAATCCAAAATGCTGCCGCAGCCGTAATCGGCGCGATACATGCAAGGGGTTGTAATATAAAACCTTGTTGAACAAACATTTTCTTAAGGTAACCCTCTAATTTTTTATCCATTGGATCTGAGAAAGCACAGCTATCCTCCACCGGGATAGTGGTACGCTTAGCTAAAGTAGAAACTGCTCCCTCCACCTTGGGGACCGTTTGCCATAAGTCCCGAGTGGTGGCGTCTATTGGAAACATCTTTCTAAATATTGGAGGGGGTGAGAACGGCACACCGGGTCTATCCCACTCCTTAGTAACAATTTCAGTTAGTCTCTTAGGTATAGGAAAAACGTCAGTACTCGCCGGTACCGCAAAGTATTTATCCAACCTACACAGTTTCTCTGGTATTGCAACGGTGTTACAATCGTTGAGAGCTGCTAAGACCTCCCCTAGTAATACACGGAGGTTCTCCAATTTAAATTTAAAATTTGAAATATCTGAGTCCAATCTGTTTGGATCAGAACCGTCACCCACAGAATGAAGCTCTCCGTCCTCATGCTCTGCGAGCTGTGACGCAGTATCAGACATGGCCCTAGCATTGTCAGCGCACTCTGTTCTCACCCCAGAGTGATCACGCTTGCCTCTTAGTTCTGGTAATTTAGACAAAACTTCAGTCATAACAGTAGCCATATCTTGTAATGTTATCTGTAATGGCCGCCCAGATGTACTAGGCGCCAAAATATCACGCACCTCCCGGGCGGGAGATGCAGGTACTGCCGCGTGAGGCGAGTTAGTCGGCATAACTCTCCCCTCGCTGTTTGGTGAAATTTGTTCACATTGTACAGATTGACTTTTATTTAAAGTAGCATCAATACAGTTAGTACATAAATTTCTATTGGGCTCCACCTTGGCATTGGAACAAATGACACAGATATCTTCCTCTGAGTCAGACATGTTTAACACACTAGCAAAAAACTTACAACTTGGTTATAATCTTTTTTAGCAAAAAACGTACTGTACCTCAAAGAGGTACTAACGATTAAATGACAGTTGAAATAGTGAACTGAAAAACAGTTATAGCATCAAACTTTAAAACAACAAAACTTTTAGCAAAGGTTTGTTCCCATTAGTAAAATAACAATAATTAAATTTGACATAAAAAATACAAAGCAACGTTTTTATTCACAGTCACTATAAGAATTCTCACAGCTCTGCTGAGAGAATTTACCTCCCTTCAAAGAAGTTTGAAGACCCCTGAGATCTATCAGAGATGAACCGGATCATGCAGGAAAAATAAAAGTAACTGACTGGTATTTTTTGATGCGTAGCAAAGAGCGCCAAAACGGCCCCTCCCTCTCCCACACAGCAGTGAAGAGAAACGAAACTGTCACAAATAAAGCAAAAAAACTGCCAAGTGGAAAATAATGCCCAAATATTTATTCACACAGTACCTCAGCAATGTAAACGATTCTACATTCCAGCAAAAACGTTTAACATGATAAATAGTTATTAAAAAGGATTAGTGACCTTTAACAGAGTAGTTCCGGTGAAATACCATCCCCAGAATACTGAAGTGTATACATACATGTCATTTTAACGGTATGGCAGGATTTTCTCATCAATTCCATTCAGAAAATAAAAACTGCTACATACCTCAATGCAGATTCCTCTGCCCGCTGTCCCCTGATCTGAAGCCTTTACCTCCCTCAGATGGCCGAGAACAGCAATATGATCTTAACTACTCCGGTTAAAATCATAGTAAAAAACTCTGACAGATTCTTCCTCAAACTCTGCCAGAGAAGTAATAACACGCTCCGGTGCTATTTTAAAATAACAAACTTTTGATTGAAGTCATAAAAACTAAGTATAATCACCATAGTCCTCTCACACATCCTATCTAGTCGTTGGGTGCAAGAGAATGACTGGGACTGACGTAGAGGGGAGGAGCTATATGCAGCTCTGCTGGGTGAATCCTCTTGCATTTCCTGTTGGGGAGGAGTTATATCCCAGAAGTAATGATGACCCGTGGACTGATCACACATAACAGAAGAAATTGCAACTTTATTTCCAAATCTTACAATACAATCACCAGGAGATGTAGGGACCCATCTTCTGGTAACAGCATTCTAAGATTTGGAAATAAAGTTGCAATTTAAGACTATTTGAAGTGCGACTATCCTTGATGTTCTCATGCTATTTTAAGCAACTTTCCAATCTACTAATATTATTTAATTAGCTTTGTTCACTTTGTATCCTTTGTTAAGAAGCATGCTTAGGTAGGCTCAGAAGCTGCAATTCCCTACTGGCAGTTAGCTGCTGATTGGTGCCTACACATATATGCTCTAGTCATTGCCTCATCCAATGGCCTCCCATTTAGCAAGGTCTGGACAGACAGCATCTGCTGCTCGCATATATCATTGCAAAAGCAATTGCTTGTAATGCTACACCCCCTGCTCTCCCACAACCAATGGCGTGAGAGCAGGGCTTATCAATCATCCTGGTCATTCCAAAGAAGCGGCAGTATTAACTAGCATTTCAGGCCCAGTTCATTAAAGCTTGCAACACTCGGGCCTCAGCACTGCCTCTGCAGCTTCATAAATGGAGCCCAACGTATTCAGCTAGCTCCCAGTAGTGTATTGCAGCAATGAAGCAAATGTGATAACAGAAGCAAATTGGAAAGTTGTATGCGCTGAATCATGATGAAAAATAAAGTCTTGGGTTTCATGTCCCTTTAAAGGGATATGAAACCCAATTTTTTCCCAATGTTTTTCTTTATGATTTATACAGAGCATGCAATTTTAAGCAACTTTCTAATTTACTCCTATTATCAATTTTTCTTTGTTCTCTTTGTACCTTTATTTGAAAAAGCAGGAATGTAAGCTTAGAGGCCGGCCCATTTTTGGTTCAGCATCCGGGGTAGCGCTTGCTGATTGGTGGCCACAATTCTCCACCGATCAGCAAGCGCTAACCAGGGTTCTCAACCAAAAATGGGTTTCACATCCCTTTAAGTCATACTGATCTGTAACAACATAGACCAATTTCAGCAACTAATTTACCATGCTGCACCATAAGCATTACACTACGGTATGTAGACTGATGCTTTTTTTTTTTTTTTTACAAATAGAAAAGGAAATATTGAAACTAACTTGCACTTATACTTCATTGTGTACTTGTATTAAAACCTCTAACCAGAATAGAGTTAAGGGCAGAAAATGCATTTGAAATGTATAATAGTGAACAGAAAACAACAGATGTGATTAGCATTCATGTGACAAAAATAGGTCTTAACCGTATCACTGCCATAAGGGAATGAAAAGCACAGCAAGTTGTTCTGGCAGGAGTTGTACTGAATGAATAAAGTCCCATCTAGCCTTTCAAAACTTGCCCAAAGCTTTATATTCTATGCAAGTACACCAGAACTGCAAACCCTAAATCTCATTTATTTGCTGCCTGGTTTAGAAGAAAATAATTGATAGCATTAATCATTGTCAAAATGTTACCCACCACTCAAAAGTTTACAATTGTATGCTGACATTGTATTGCAACTCACTGATATGTAAGACACGTTAGATTAATCAACTAATCATTAAATTACATTTGAAAAGAGGAAATTAATTCAAATTTACAAGCAAATGACAAGTACATTTTGCATGTTAGGAACTCCATGAGACAACTTTGTTTACTGTTAAATATATAATTTAATTATAAAATCATTATGGAAGCTATATTCCTTTGATTAAAAAAACATATGTACTGATCATACTGATATGTCCTTTCTCTAAATGTGTATGCCTCTTTTTTCATCTTTATATATTGTGTTACCATTATTATAAATACTTGTTAAATTATTTAAAGGAATAGGAAACCCCAATATTTTCGTTTCATGATTCAAACAGAACATACAATTTTAATCAACTTTCCAATTTATTTCTGTTGTTAAATTTGCTTCATTCTCTTATTATCCTTTGCTAATGGAACATTGGTAGCTAGCTGAACACATCTAGTTAGCCAATCACAAGAGACAAATGTGTGGAGGCACCAATCAGCAGCTAGCTCCCACTAATGTTGGATATCTGCATATTCTTTTTCAGCAAAGGATACAAAGAGAACAAACCACATTTGAATATGGAAGCGAATTTACAAGTGTCTTAAAATGACATGCTCTAACTAAAACTCATGCAAGTTTAATTTTGTCTTTCCTATCGCTTTAACCTAAAATCACATATGTCTGATGCTATTTTAGTTAATCAGAAATAAGTAATTACTCTCTCTGTTTTTTAAATCACCTTTTCAGAGCACCCAGAATATAACATGTACAGCTGAAATATGGATGTGATCAGTACTTAGCATGCTGTTGACTTTAAAACAATGTCATTTTAAATACATTGGTATCTGATGTTTAGTGGTTTGATGATCCACTTTCATAGTAGCCAAAATTCAGTATTGGTCAGAGGTGTCTTGGAGGGGGCACATATAGGTGACTGATTTGTTATTTCATTAGTAGATCCTTGATATTGGCAATTATTAATGGTCCCTATATATATATATATATATATATATATATATATATATATATATATATATATATATATATAATTTCAATAGGTGTCTCTGGTATTTGATATAGCATTTGAGTTGATCATGTCTGGCCCCTAAGATGTAAAGTAAGATCACTGCTGTAAAATAACTAAGTAATAAACTGTAGATCATATTGTTGATCTGAAAACGAGTTTATCAAAGTCACACTTGGACTAGTCTGTGATTCTAAAGAACTTAACTTTTACAACTTACCTAATCTTTTTATGGGTTACATCTGCCCATTTACAACCTGAAAATGTTAACCCAATTAATTTTCAGTGGTACCGGTTATATTTTTTTTTACTAAAAAAACAAATATTTTAGTTTAATGATAAAGTGATTTATTGTAATTGTAAACAAATGATCATCTTACATTATATGTGTAACTCCCCTAAATGGGTTAAACACATATAGTGGAAGTTACACACCTGGTGCAATCCTGTGCTGCTTCAGATTATAAAGTGGAGGGTTATTGCGGCATATGTACCTACCACTCCTGATTGGTTTACTGACCATATCATTATCTGCAGCAGCAATACACTGCATCAGGGTGCTTTACTGTGTGATTCACCCTTTTGCATTACAAGAAAATGGAATTTGTTAGAGAAATAATATCTTCTAACAAAATACGGTATTTTACTTTAATACTACCATGTTGCTTTAAAGGCAATGGCAGAATTATTACCCAATTATTAGCTAACACACGGACATGTGCAATGGTACTTTTATTTGTGGCCACATAATTATTAATTTATATATTCAGTAAGTCTCACCTGGCGGTTTCCTTCCATTCCATTTCTTGCCCATCCACAGCCAGAAGTTCATCCAGTTCGGTGAAAAGTTGTGGTGGAGCCGGGCTGTCATCTTCTTCACCCAAGATAAATCGGATGCGTTCGGCGGCTGGAGAAACTGTAGAGGTGAAAATACTGCGGTTAACAGCCTGATTGATTATAACTGAAGTGCGGCTCATTACCGCATTTTTCTCCATGGACGTATTCAGTTCATTTTGTTCTTTTTCATTAGACATCTTCTACTCTTATCAGTTCTCTTCAGATTCCACTATTCTAAAACTGAGGTTTAACAAGTCAATAAAAAGTGCTATGGTTCTTGCAGACAATATTCCCAATATCTACTAGTGAGTGCCCAAGAACCTTCAGCACTCTAGCAAGGGGAGGTTGGCATCCTTTCTATATATATATGGCAGAAAACCAGTTTCGACCAAACTGTCTTGGGCAGCAGCAATGGTCAGGAGCATCCCTCAACAAGCTCCTCTCCCTCCCATCTCCAAACTGGGACTTTTCATTGGTTGGACGGTTTAAGGGCTTATTACCATCAAGACAATATTTAACAAAAGACACTCAACTCTTAACATGAATGCTAACACTGAATATATTAAGTCAGGCACCAGTGCACATGAAAAACAAAGTTTGGTCAAATACTGTACATTTGCTGAGGGAAAACACTTATTTTTCTTGTTTTACCTAAAAAATAAGATTAAAATAAATTATAAAACTGTAATAATAAACCAACAACCAATTTGTAACATAGCAGTTTTAGCTTTTGAGATGTAATTAGTGTTAAATAAAATATAAGTGTTTAGCCTGATAAAGAATACTGCTATTTTCTTTAATACACTACAAAACTAAACAACTGCACTAGATCATCCTTGGCTTATGATTTATGTCATAAAGTTGGAGCAAACTTTGAAATAGTTATCCTGACAATGACAGCGCAAACATGACATTTGTTAAAAGGATACCGGTCACTCAAAAGGTGCTATTACACTAATTACAATTTTATTTTTCTAAAAAAAGAAACTTCAGTTCTATTTTCAAACGATTTGTCCCAGAAAATTTGTTTTTTTACATTGCAATTGAAAATTGCTGTAAACAGAGCTGGGGAACATTTTTATTTCTCCCTTAAGCAAACTAAATAAAGGGGTGTAAAAATATCCCTTTAATTTGCCAATTAATGGTATATATATCCTAGACTATCCACAGGTTGCAATATGAGCACCCTGAGAGCAATATATTGAAATCCTCTGTGTGTGGAGGTAGTCTGTAGATTTCTGGATTTGTGTTTTGTGTAGGTTACTTCTAACACTTTGTTCCTGTTAAGAGATATTGTCCTTGAAAGTGAAAAGATTCTAGTATGTCCCCAAACTTAAAAAATTAGACACTCTCTAATTTTCAAAAGCAATACAAACATATAATAGTGGTTTCTTGCACCATTAAAATGCTCTGCCACTTCCAGATATCCCAACCTATAATCCCAAATTTTATTACAGGACTTTGTGAATATTAAAAAATTATATCAATCAGAATTAGCTATGAAAATGTAAGAGTAATCTGTGTTGCCTTTGTGAGTAGCACTTACATATACTGATGACTCAAAAATGCTATTTACCAGGAGCTTTCTTGGTCTGGTGCTCTGAATGAATTCAAATAGAAAACAGCCTAATTCATTCTTATTTTTTCACTCATTTTTTTATTGTCTTTGAGAAAAGGGATGGCGAAGAGGTACATGATATGCCAAGGTCAGATCAATTCCATTTTCAATAAAATGACACATAAAGAACAAAATTAAAAATTAACCTTTTGCAAATATGTATCTCATGCTACAGTTGTGATCATATTTCACTGGTTTATAGATTCTCCTTTTGTCTATCAAACTTTTAAGGTATGTTTAAACAGAAGGGCACGATTTTGTTAGTTTTTCTTAATCTTTATAGTTTGTTTATGATGATGGTATTAACATTTAAGAAAAGCTTTACAGTCATTTACAATATATTTTATTGACACCTTGACACATTATACATTATGGTCAGATTCTTAGTACTCTTGTGAAATTGAGCAAGTCTTCTGTAAGGTGAACATTTGCCGTGCAGTCCTTTTGTTAGTCCTATAGCCACTTCAGACCCCTGGCCCTGCAACCCCTATATAAGATGAATACCCAAATCAGACCACAGGTCTCAGACCCCTGACCTTGTAGCCCCTCTGTCAGCTACATGCCTTCATCCGGCCTCAGATTGCAGAACCTTTGCTCTGCAGTCTATCTGTCAATCACTTACACGTAACAGACCTAAGACCAACGGCCCTGCAGTGCCAAATCACATCACGTATCTCAGACCCCTGACCCTAAAGTCCCTCTAAAAATAATGTACCCAAATCAGACCTCAGATCCCACACCTGGTCCTTTGTCAGTCCCTAACCCATATCAGACATCAAACCTCAGACCCTTTCTCAGTCACAATTATCAATAAAATATATAACTGCAGAGTCATTTTTGCATTTATTGATCAAGTGGCAAAAGTAAATCCTATCTTATAGTCTGCTGCTTCTTCAAATTTGCAGCCCTAGGTCTGAGACTAGTTAAAGCATTAATATGTTGGGTTGAAATGCACTTGTACAACTACCAGTCTACTTTTCGCTTCCAGTTAAGCATTAGAGGAAACCCACATTTGGGTATTTTAGATCTGTGGATCTTTGGCAGCTTAAAAATTAGGCTTGGTGAATGCTTTTTAAGGTCCTCGAGATCCTGCACCCATTTTCCTCTTATCATAATGTCCAGTGATAAGTGATGGATGCAGAGAGGAAGAAGTCAATAAAGTAAACTCAAATATAAAAGTTTGATTTTGACTTTCCTATAGGCTCCATATTCAGCACACGTCACATGGGTCTGAACCACGGAAATGCACCACTTGTCTAATATTGAGTAATACTACTATCTATATTGCAATCGATACCCTACAAAAAGAAACTGAACTGAGGGCCCAGGGTGAATGCAAACTCAGAATTTTTACGATCTTCCAATTTAAAACTCCTTTCCAATTATTTGAATACTTTAAACAACTTATTGGGCATCTAAGCAACAAGTTCCATGCCTGTCTAGTAAAGTAAAAAAGGAACAAAAAGGAATCCGAAAAAAAGAAGTACTTCATGCTACGCTCCTTCAACAAAGGATACCAAGAAGATGATGCAAATTTAAAAAACATAATTTATGCTTACCAGATAAATTCCTTTCCTTCCCGCCAGGGAGAGTCCACGACTTCATTCCTTACTGTTGGGAAATACAACACCTGGCCATCATGAGGAGGCAAAGACACCCCAGCCAAAGGCTTAAATATCCCTCCCACTTCCCCTATGCCCCAGTCATTCTGCTGAGGGAACAAGGAAAAGTAGGAGAAACATCAGGGTATAAAGGTGCCAAAAGAAATATATAAAAAGGGAGCCACCCAACAAAAATAAATTACGGGTGGGGTCGTGGACTCTCCCTGCCAGGAAGGAAAGGAATTTATCTGGTAAGCATAATTTATGTTTTCCTTCCATAAGGCAGGGAGAGTCCATGACTTAATTCCTTACTGTTGGGAAAACTATACCCAAGTTCCAGAGGATGCTGAAGGAATAACGGGAGGGAACAAAAAAAAAGTTGGACCCTGTTCTGAGGGCACCACAGCCTGCAAAACTTTTCTCCTGAAAGCTGCTTCACCCGAAGCAAACACATCAAACTTGTAAAATTTAGAAAAAGTGTGTAAGGAGGACCAGGTAGCCACCTTACAAATCTGATCCATAGAGGCTTCGTTCTTAAAAGCCCAGGAGGAAGCCACTACTCTAGTCGAATGAGCCGTTATCCTTTCAGGAGTCTGTCACTCCGCTGTCTCATAAGCTAAGTGGATGACACTCCTCAACCAGAAAGATAGGGAAGTCGTAGTAGCCTTCTGACCCTTATGCTTCCTCGTATAGATGACAAAGAGGAAGATTGTCTGAATTCCTTAGTAGCCCGAAGATAGAACTTCAAGGCATGAACCACATCTAGATTGTGAAGCAAGCGTTCCTTCGCTAAAGAAGGATTAGGACACAAAGAAGGAACAACAATTTCTTGATTAATGTTGCGATCCGACACCACCTTAGGGAGGAACTCTAATTTAGTACGTAAAACCGCTTTATCAGCATGGAAAACAAGATAAGGGGGCTCACATTGCAAAGCAGAGATCTCAGAACCTCTGTGTGCAGAGGCAATAGCCAACAAAAAAGAACCTTCCAAGATAACAATCTAATGTCAACAGTATGGAAAGGCTCAAACAGAGCCTGCTGCAAAACACAAAGAACAAGATTGAGGCTCCAAGGCGGAGCCCCAGATCTAAACACAGGTCTGATCCTAGTCAGAACCTTAACAAAGGACTGCACATCCGGAAGTTTAGCCAGTCTCTTGTGCAGTAACACCGAAAGGGCCAATATCTATCTGTCCCTTCAGGGAACTAGCAGATAGACCCTTCTCAAGTCCATCCTGGAGAAAAGATAACATTCTGGCAACCTTAACCTTATGCTAGGAAAAGTGATGCTCTTCACACCAGTACAAGTAAGTCCTCCACACTTTATGGTAGACACGACGAGTAACTGGCTTACAAACTTGAATCAGAGTGTCGATAGCACTCTCAGAAAGCGTTCAATCAACATGCAGTCAGCCTCAGCAAATCTAGATTTTAATGAACGAAGGGACCCTGTATCAGCAGATCTCTGCAACAACGTAACCTCAACAGAGGAGATGAAGAAATCCCCACCAGATCTGCAAACCACATCCTTTAGCGACCCCGATGGAGCAATCAGAATCACTGATGCTCGCTCCTGCTTGATGCGAACCACTGCACGAGGGAGAAGCGGTAATGGAGGAAAAAGAAATATGAGTCTGAACCTCCATGGTACTGATGATAGGGCATCTATCGGTTCCGCCCGAGGATCCCTTGACCTCAACCCGTACTTGGGTAGCTTGGTATTGAAGCGGGATGCCATAAGATCTATCTCTGGCACCCACCACTCGATGTATATCTCTGCAAACACCTCGGGGTGAAGAGACCATTCCCCTGGGTGAAAGGATTGCCTGCTGAGGAAGTCCGCTTCCCAGTTGTCCACACCCAGAATGTGGATCGCTGGCAGCGTACATCTGCGAATCTCCACCTACTCTAGTATCTGCGATACTTCTCTCATCTCCAAGGGACTTCTCGTTCACTCCTGATGGTTGATGTAGGCAACTGAGGTTATATCAAAGGCAAACAAAGGAATCCAGTGAGCCTCAAATGCAACACACTTTTTCGAAAAACACACTGGGTAGACAAGGTAAAAGAGCAATTAAAAAGTAAAATAAAGAAAATGACCAACAGCTCCCTGCCAGTCTAACCAAGGTTATATTGTCTGATTGGAATCTGATAAACTGGGATGAACCCAGAAGGGGCCAAGCCTTCAAGGCATTGAAGATTGTTCAGAGTTCCAATATATTGATCGGAAGGGGGGACTGCCCTTGTGCCTTCTTGGCCCCCCAAACGGCCCAGCTGGAAAGGCTTGCGTCCGTAGTCACAATCTCCATACACTGGGCCACTGAGGGTCTCAAGGAGGCCTGGAAGGCAAGACATGCAGTAGTTAGCTTTCAACGTCTCTGATCTGTGAGAAATATTCTCATAGATATGGAGTCTATTATTATCCCTAGGAAATTCCCCATGGTACTTGGAGACTTTTCCAACTTTATCTTCCATACATATGATCGAAGAAGACTGAGAAGAGTGTTCTTCCGCTAGACAAAACAATGGTGTCTGTACCAGGATATTGTCCAGGTAAGGCGCTACTGCAATACATTGTGTTCTGGCAATGGCTAGAAGAGCCCCCAGAACCTTCAAAAATATCCTTGGAGCAGTAGCTAGGCCAAACGGAAGAGCTATGAACTGGAAGTGCTGATCCAGAAAGGCAAACCTCAGGAACTAAAAAAAACTGTCCTTCCTGAACCAGAGGAAGGATTGACCGTATTGTCTCTATATTGAAAGAGGGAACACTCAGAAACTTGTTTAGGCACTTTAAGTCCAGAATAGAACGAAAAGGTCCCTCCTTTTTTGGAACCAGGAAAAGGTTTGAATAAAACCCCAAACCTCTTTCTGCTGTAGGTACCGGGACAATTACTCTTAGAGAGGAGAGATCCCGTACGCAACCTAAAAAAGCAGTCCTCTTTTCTGGTCTTGTAGACAGTCTGGAGAGTAGGAATCTACCCCTGGGCGGATGAGATTTAAATCCTATCCAGTATCCCTGAGATATAACCTCCAGGACTCAAGAATCCTGTACATCCTGGAACCAAGCATCTGAAAAAATAGACAGTCTGCCTCCTACTCGATCCAATCCTGGATCGGGGGTCCGCCCCTTCATGCCGATTTGTTCTTGACGGGCTTCTTAGTCTGTTTGGACTTATTCCAGGACTGAGCCAGCTTCCAAGTACTTTTGAGCTGCTCGAACTTGGACGAGGATTGCTGTCGTTGTGATTTGTTAAAACGAAAGTTACGAAAATTAGACAATTGCCGTCCCTTAGGCCTATTCTTCTTATCCTGCGGTAGGAAGGCCCCTTTCCCTCCGGGAACCATAGAAATAATGGAGTCCAGCCCTGGACTGAATAAAATCTTCCCCTTGAAAGGAAGAGAAAGGAGTCTGGATTTAGAAGTTATATCCGCAGACCAAGACTTCAACCAGAGAGACCAGCGGGCTAGGACCGCAAACCCAGAAGCCTTTGCATTTAGGCGAATAATCTGCATGTTCGCGTCACAGGTGAAGGAGTTAGCAATTCTCAGAGCATTAATTATCTCCTAAGGTAGCTGCTCCAGCAACCGTGGCTACAGCTTCCGCCGGTTGAAATAAAAACCTTGTATGTTGAAACATCTTCCTCAGAAAAGTTTCCATTTTCTTATCCATAGGCTCTCTAAAAGAAGAACTATCCTCCAGGGGGATAGTTGTACACTTAGCCAGCGTAGAGATAGCGCCATCCACCTTAGGGATGGAGCCCCACAAATCTAATTGAGAGTCAGGGGCCGGGAATCATTTCTTAAAAGTAGATGAGGGGAAAAAATAAGTTCCTATTCTTTCCCATTCGTTACTAATAATGTTTGCCATTTTAACTGGCACAGGAAAAGTCAGAGGGACCGTCCTGTCTTCATAAACCCTGTCTAATTTAGGGATCTTAGGTTCCTCAAGGAGTTTAGCCTCTGGAACCTCAAGCGTAGACAGAACCTCCTTTAATAAAAAACGCAGATGCTCAATTTTAAATCTAAAGGAGGGTTCCTCTGCTGAAGGAGGTTTAGAAACCGAAGTTTCCAAATCAGAAAGTTCACCCTCTGAAGCTACAGAGGTTAACTCATCCTCGGATAGCTGGGACATAGTAGCTAAATCCAACAGATATTTAGATGACTCTAGGACAGGAGAACTATGTTTAACCTATCTCTTACGTTTGCTAGAAGGAGGTAAGACCCTCAGGGCAGCAGACACTGCCGATTGCAACTATGCGGTAAAGTCCGCAAAAAAAGCCACCTCCAGATAGAGGATTAGTTGAGCCGCGGGGAACTGCATGTGGAGCGGGTAGTGTAGAAAGGGTAGTAATCTATTGGGACACAGATTCCTAAGAGGTAGACGGCTCAGAGGGTCTAATAGCTCTATGAGTATTAGCAGGCTTGTCTCCCTTCTTAGACTTTAGAACAGTGCTTAGGCTAATGGAACAAAATTGAGCAGGCGGGCAAACCACGGCCTCCTCACAATATAAACAGGAATTATTAATCAGTACAGAAGGAGCGTAACCTTCTAATGTAGTATCAGAGTCCTCCATAGCTAAGTATATATCCACAGAAGGACAGACAAAAAATAAAAAACTTATATTAAAAAAACAGCACCTTAATAATACCAATGGCTGGGGCACTCACCACCTCCTAGACCCAGACAGCTAACAGTGAAAACGCTCTCCTTAGGAGTGATTTCCGCAGCAGGATCGTAGGAAAAATAAAAAACCGCACCAGGTCACGTGGTGCGTAGGACAGGACTTCCCCTGCTATGGAAAAGACGCTAAGGTATTATGAGCTGTGCAACACTCAAAAACGAAAGTGAAACCTGTTTGTTCCAAGTCAAAAGCACACAGTCTATGAACCCAAAAATGTCTCACATTAAAGCAGTTATAAATAACTCCTAACTGTTCAAATAATCTCCCTGAAGGAGATATTAACCCTTGATCAAATTGAGGCATATAGGAGCCACACTGTGACCCTGTATAGCAAAAATGTATATATATATATATAAACGGTCTTACCCTCCAGGATCCATGCTGTGGAACAGGCACAGCCTCTCAAGAGTGACAGTCTTGCAGCGACGCTCTGACATGGACTTGAGTGTGTAACAGCAAGCAGTGAAACTCATCAACACTGATTGCTCAGGAGCTGTTATGCGACAGTCTGGATGGGTTCGCAGAAAAACTTTCCCTGCATCTTCAGACTCTAACTTTCATCAATACTCTAACTGAGAGGTTGACATGATTACTTAAAATGCCAGTCCATTCTTGAAGGGATCATACCCATACAGGACTATCCAAATCTTCTGACACTTCTCTGCCACCTCCTATAGTGACGAAAGTCAAAGAATGACTGGGGGATAGGGGAAGTGGGAGGGATATTTAAGCCTTTGGCTGGGGTGTCTTTGCCTCCACCTGGTGGCCAGGTGTTGTATTTCCCAACAGTAAGGAATGAAGTTTTGGACTCTCCCTGCCTCATGGAAGGAAATAGAAGTAAATTGGAAAAACTTAAATTATGCTTACCTAATAATTTTCTTTTCTTCAGATGGAAAGAGTCCACAGCTGCATTCATTATTTTTGGGAAATAAGAACCTGGCCACCAGGAGGAGGCAAAGAGACCCCAGCCAAAGGCTTAAATACTCCTCCCACTTCCCTCATCCCCCAGTCATTCTGCCGAGGAACAAGGAACAGTAGAAGAAATACCAGGGTGAAAAGGTGCCAGAAGAAAAAAAAATAAGAGACACCCCACAGAAAAAATACGGGTGGGGAGCTGTGGACTCTTTCCATCTGAAGAAAAGAAAATTATCAGGTAAGCAAACTTTAAGTTTTTCTTCATAAATGGAAAGAGTCCACAGCTGCATTGATTACTTTTTGGAAAACAATACCCAAGCTATAGAGGACACTGAATGCAAAAACGGGAGGGTACAATAGGTGGCCCATTCTGAGGGCACCAGGCCTGGAAAAAAAAAACACAACCACACAAAACCTCGCTTAGTCGGAGCCGGGCAAAAAAACTAGAAGGAAAAGGCCCCAAGGACACTGACCAGCAGATAGTCTGAAAGCCTAACTAGAGACCACAAAGCAGACTCACTGAGCCAACACTCTTCCAGGAGAACCGTCGCCCAGCAGTCGGTCCCCACACCACCCTTACTAGTACAGTACCAAAATCCCCAAAAGAGAGAGGAGAAGGGTGAGCCAAAGGGATACCAAAAAGGTAAAGCAAGATCCAATAAAGGAAAAACCCCCTTCAAAAGAAGGCCAAGTCCACAGAGACCCAAATGGATCCCAAGAACAAGGGGAGACGACGCCCAACCCACAAGGAGCAACCGGGCATCATCAAGGAGAAGAAACATCTCCCAAACATCGTGCAAAAGTACCGAAAAAGAGAGCTGAAGACAAAGTCCTCAAAACGTCAGAACTCCGAGACTGAGCAAACAGAAAAATTATAAACAGAGCATTAGTATGTTGAGCTAGCTGTCCAGCTAGCCACAAGCTCCAGACACAAGGGGAACAGAGTGGATAAGTCAACCGAACAGAGCAACAGCAAGCTTCCACATCACCTCAGATTCTAAGTCAGAAGACAGTAAAACATGGGTTTGGATGCCACCTGGATGGCAATACCTGAACCATATGAGTGGAAAACCACTAGGACCTCTTCTTTCCCAAGAAGGAGATGCAGAGGATTCCCAACACTGGGAAAGGACCCCTAACCGGAGCACAAAAAACATAATTTATGCTTACCTGATAAATTCCTTTCTTCTGTTGTGTGATCAGTCCACGGGTCATCATTACTTCTGGGATATAACTCCTCCCCAACAGGAAATGCAAGAGGATTCACCCAGCAGAGCTGCATATAGCTCCTCCCCTCTACGTCAGTCCCAGTCATTCGACCAAGAATCAACGAGAAAGGAGTAACCAAGGGTGAAGTGGTGACTGGAGTATAATTTAAAAGATATTTACCTGCCTTAAAACAGGGCGGGCCGTGGACTGATCACACAACAGAAGAAAGGAATTTATCAGGTAAGCATAAATTATGTTTTCTTCTGTTATGTGTGATCAGTCCACGGGTCATCATTACTTCTGGGATACCAATACCAAAGCAAAAGTACACGGATGACGGGAGGGATAGGCAGGCTCATTATATAGAAGGAACCACTGCCTGAAGAACCTTTCTCCCAAAAATAGCCTCCGAAGAAGCAAAAGTGTCAAATTTGTAAAATTTGGAAAAAGTATGAAGCGAAGACCAAGTTGCAGCCTTGCAAATCTGTTCAACAGAGGCCTCATTCTTAAAGGCCCAAGTGGAAGCCACAGCTCTAGTGGAGTGAGCTGTAATTCTTTCAGGAGGCTGCTGACCAGCAGTCTCATAGGCTAAACGTATTATGCTACGAAGCCAAAAAGAGAGAGAGGTAGCAGAAGCTTTTTGACCTCTCCTCTGTCCAGAATAAACGACAAACAGGGAAGAAGTTTGGCGAAAATCTTTAGTTGCCTGCAAGTAGAACTTGAGGGCACGAACTACATCCAGATTGTGTAGAAGACGTTCCTTCTTTGAAGAAGGATTTGGACACAAGGATGGAACAACAATCTCTTGATTGATATTCCTGTTAGTGACCACCTTAGGTAAGAACCCAGGTTTAGTACGCAGAACTACCTTGTCTGAGTGAAAAATCAGATAAGGAGAATCACAATGTAAGGCTGATAACTCAGAGACTCTTCGAGCCGAGGAAATAGCCATTAAAAACAGAACTTTCCAAGATAACAATTTTATATCAATGGAATGAAGGGGTTCAAATGGAACACCCTGTAAAACGTTAAGAACTAAGTTTAAACTCCATGGCGGAGCAACAGCTTTAAACACAGGCTTGATCCTAGCTAAAGCCTGACAAAAAGCCTGGACGTCTGGATTTTCTGACAGACGCCTGTGTAACAAGATGGACAGAGCTGAAATCTGTCCCTTTAATGAACTAGCTGATAAACCCTTTTCTAACCCTTCTTGTAGAAAAGACAATATCCTAGAGATCCTAACCTTACTCCAGGAGTAATGTTTGGATTCGCACCAGTATAGGTATTTACGCCATATTTTATGGTAAATCTTTCTGGTAACAGGCTTCCTAGCCTGTATCAGGGTATCAATAACCGACTCAGAAAAACCACGTTTTGATAAAATCAAACGTTCAATTTCCAAGCAGTCAGCTTCAGAGAAGTTAGATTTTGATGTTTGAATGGACCCTGTATCAGAAGGTCCTGTCTTAGAGGTAGAGACCAAGGCGGACAGGATGACATGTCCACTAGATCTGCATACCAAGTCCTGCGTGGCCATGCAGGCGCTATTAGAATCACTGATGCTCTCTCCTGCTTGATTTTGGCAATCAATCGAGGAAGCAGCGGAAAGGGTGGAAACACATAAGCCATCCCGAAGTTCCAAGGTGCTGTCAAAGCATCTATCAGAACCGCTCCCGGATCCCTGGATCTGGACCCGTAGCGAGGAAGTTTGGCGTTCTGGCGAGACGCCATGAGATCTATCTCTGGTTTGCCCCAACGTCGAAGTATTTGGGCAAAGACCTCCGGATGAAGTTCCCACTCCCCCGGATGAAAAGTCTGGCGACTCAAGAAATCCGCCTCCCAGTTCTCCACTCCCGGGATGTGGATTGCTGACAGGTGGCAAGAGTGAGACTCTGCCCAGCGAATTATCTTTGATACTTCCACCATTGCTAGGGAGCTTCTTGTCCCTCCCTGATGGTTGATGTAAGCTACAGTCGTGATGTTGTCCGACTGAAACCTGATGAACCCCCGAGTTGTTAATTGGGGCCAAGCTAGAAGGGCATTGAGAACTGCTCTCAATTCCAGAATGTTTATTGGAAGGAGACTCTCCTCCTGATTCCATAGTCCCTGAGCCTTCAGAGAATTCCAGACAGCGCCCCAACCTAGTAGGCTGGCGTCTGTTGTTACAATTGTCCAGTCTGGCCTGCTGAATGGCATCCCCCTGGACAGGTGTGGCCGATGAAGCCACCATAGAAGAGAATTTCTGGTCTCTTGATTCAGATTCAGAGTAGGGGACAAATCTGAGTAATCCCCATTCCACTGACTTAGCATGCATAATTGCAGAGGTCTGAGGTGTAGGCGTGCAAAAGGTACTATGTCCATTGCCGCTACCATTAAGCCGATCACCTCCATGCATTGAGCTACTGACGGGTGTTGAATAGAATGAAGGACACGGCATGCATTTTGAAGCTTTGTTAACCTGTCCTCTGTCAGGTAAATCTTCATTTCTACAGAATCTATAAGAGTCCCCAAGAATGGAACTCTTGTGAGAGGAAAAAGAGAACTCTTCTTTTCGTTCACTTTCCATCCATGCGACCTTAGAAATGCCAGAACTAACTCTGTATGAGACTTGGCAGTTTGAAAGCTTGAAGCTTGTATTAGAATGTCGTCTAGGTATGGAGCTACCGAAATCCCTCGCGGTCTTAGTACCGCCAGAAGGGCACCCAGAACCTTTGTGAAGATTCTTGGAGCCGTAGCCAATCCGAATGGAAGAGCTACAAACTGGTAGTGCCTGTCTAAGAAGGCAAACCTTAGATACCGGTGATGATCTTTGTGGATCGGTATGTGAAGGTAAGCATCCTTTAAATCCACTGTGGTCATGTACTGACCCTCTTGGATCATGGGTAAGATTGTCCGAATAGTTTCCATTTTGAACGATGGAACTCTTAGGAATTTGTTTAGAATCTTTAAATCTAAGATTGGCCTGAAAGTTCCCTCTTTTTTGGGAACCACAAACAGGTTTGAGTAGAACCCTTGTCCTTGTTCCGACCGCGGAACCGGATGGATCACTCCCATTATTAACAGATCTTGTACGCAGCGTAGAAACGCTTCTTTCTTTATCTGGTTTGTTGACAACCTTGACAGATGAAATCTCCCTCTTGGGGGAGATAATTTGAAGTCTAGAAGGTATCCCTGAGATATGATCTCTAGTGCCCAGGGATCCTGAACATCTCTTGCCCAGGCCTGGGCGAAGAGAGAGAGTCTGCCCCCCACTAGATCCGGTCCCGGATCGGGGGCTCTCGGTTCATGCTGTCTTTGGGGCAGCAGCAGGTTTCCTGGCCTGCTTGCT
Source organism: Bombina bombina (assembly GCF_027579735.1). NCBI lineage: Eukaryota > Metazoa > Chordata > Amphibia > Anura > Bombinatoridae > Bombina > Bombina bombina. The sequence goes on from NC_069500.1 coordinate 922,772,921, forward strand.
CTTGTTCCAGGACTGGTTAGGCTTCCAGCCTTGCCTGTAACGAGCAACAGCTCCTTCCTGTTTTGGTGCAGTGGAGGTTGATGCTGCTCCTGTTTTGAAGTTCCGAAAGGGACGAAAATTAGACTGTCTAGCCTTAGCTTTGGCTTTGTCTTGAGGTAGGGCGTGGCCCTTACCTCCTGTAATGTCAGCGATAATCTCTTTCAAACCGGGCCCAAATAAAGACTGCCCCTTGAAAGGTATATTAAGTAATTTGGACTTAGAAGTAACATCAGCTGACCAGGATTTTAGCCACAGCGCCCTACGTGCCTGTATGGCGAATCCTGAGTTCTTAGCCGTAAGTTTGGTTAAATGTACTACGGCCTCCGAAATGAAGGAATTAGCTAGTTTAAGGACTCTAAGCCTGTCCGTAATGTCGTCTAGCGTAGATGAACTAAGGTTCTCTTCAAGCGACTCAATCCAAAATGCTGCCGCAGCCGTAATCGGCGCGATACATGCAAGGGGTTGTAATATAAAACCTTGTTGAACAAACATTTTCTTAAGGTAACCCTCTAATTTTTTATCCATTGGATCTGAGAAAGCACAGCTATCCTCCACCGGGATAGTGGTACGCTTAGCTAAAGTAGAAACTGCTCCCTCCACCTTGGGGACCGTTTGCCATAAGTCCCGAGTGGTGGCGTCTATTGGAAACATCTTTCTAAATATTGGAGGGGGTGAGAACGGCACACCGGGTCTATCCCACTCCTTAGTAACAATTTCAGTTAGTCTCTTAGGTATAGGAAAAACGTCAGTACTCGCCGGTACCGCAAAGTATTTATCCAACCTACACAGTTTCTCTGGTATTGCAACGGTGTTACAATCGTTGAGAGCTGCTAAGACCTCCCCTAGTAATACACGGAGGTTCTCCAATTTAAATTTAAAATTTGAAATATCTGAGTCCAATCTGTTTGGATCAGAACCGTCACCCACAGAATGAAGCTCTCCGTCCTCATGCTCTGCGAGCTGTGACGCAGTATCAGACATGGCCCTAGCATTGTCAGCGCACTCTGTTCTCACCCCAGAGTGATCACGCTTGCCTCTTAGTTCTGGTAATTTAGACAAAACTTCAGTCATAACAGTAGCCATATCTTGTAATGTTATCTGTAATGGCCGCCCAGATGTACTAGGCGCCAAAATATCACGCACCTCCCGGGCGGGAGATGCAGGTACTGCCGCGTGAGGCGAGTTAGTCGGCATAACTCTCCCCTCGCTGTTTGGTGAAACTTGTTCACATTGTACAGATTGACTTTTATTTAAAGTAGCATCAATACAGTTAGTACATAAATTTCTATTGGGCTCCACCTTGGCATTGGAACAAATGACACAGATATCTTCCTCTGAGTCAGACATGTCTAACACACTAGCAAAAAAACTTACAACTTGGTTATAATCTTTTTTAGCAAAAAAACGTACTGTGCCTCAAAGAGGTACTAACGATTAAATGACAGTTGAAATAATAAACTGAAAAACAGTTATAGCATCAAACTTTAAAACAACAAAACTTTTAGCAAAGGTTTGTTCCCATTAGTAAAATAACAATAATTAAATTTGACATAAAAAATACAAAGCAACGTTTTTATTCACAGTCACTATAAGAATTCTCACAGCTCTGCTGAGAGAATTTACCTCCCTTCAAAGAAGTTTGAAGACCCCTGAGATCTATCAGAGATGAACCGGATCATGCAGGAAATATAAAAGTAACTGACTGGTATTTTTTGATGCGTAGCAAAGAGCGCCAAAAACGGCCCCTCCCTCTCCCACACAGCAGTGAAGAGAAACGAAACTGTCACAATTAAAGTAAAAAAACTGCCAAGTGGAAAATAATGCCCAAATATTTATTCACACAGTACCTCAGCAATGTAAACGATTCTACATTCCAGCAAAAACGTTTAACATGATAAATAGTTATTAAAAAGGATTAGTGACCTTTAACAGAGTAGTTCCGGTGAAATACCATCCCCAGAATACTGAAGTGTATACATACATGTCATTTTAACGGTATGGCAGGATTTTCTCATCAATTCCATTCAGAAAATAAAAACTGCTACATACCTCAATGCAGATTCATCTGCCCGCTGTCCCCTGATCTGAAGCCTTTACCTCCCTCAGATGGCCGAGAACAGCAATATGATCTTAACTACTCCGGTTAAAATCATAGTAAAAAACTCTGACAGATTCTTCCTCAAACTCTGCCAGAGAAGTAATAACACGCTCCGGTGCTATTTTAAAATAACAAACTTTTGATTGAAGTCATAAAAACTAAGTATAATCACCATAGTCCTCTCACACATCCTATCTAGTCGTTGGGTGCAAGAGAATGACTGGGACTGACGTAGAGGGGAGGAGCTATATGCAGCTCTGCTGGGTGAATCCTCTTGCATTTCCTGTTGGGGAGGAGTTATATCCCAGAAGTAATGATGACCCGTGGACTGATCACACATAACAGAAGAAAGACCTCACTTTCTAATGTCCCAAAAAGGAACAGCCAACTCCTGAAGGGAATCCAAGTCCCCCAAAGGTTACCCAATCCACAAGGAGAAACGGACAAGAAGGTCTCAATGAAGAGAACCACTAAAGGAACAAGTCCAAAAAGGACAATTCCCAGGGCCTCCTAAAGGCAACACCACCCTCACCGGTGGAAAAGAGGCCCTAAACCCTCTAACCTTCCCACCACATGGGAAGGAATACTCTAGATTCAGAGGGTATCGGAAACAACAGAGAGTGACGCAGCAAAGTTCACTGACCCAGTCACCAGAGAGACGGCTATTTAAGGACTGAAACAATCCCAGGAGCCGCAAGTCTTCTTGAGAATGCTTAGCTGAAACTTGTAAAACAAATAAAAAGAAACATAAATAATATTGAGAGCACTCGGCCCCCCAACCTGACCAGCAAGGTATAATAGGCGCCACGTGTCTGAATAAGTTGCGAGATAGAAGATCTGAACCCAAGCAGGACCAGCCTGCAGCCAGGGTCATAACTGCCAAGCTGGCTAAATGCGCCCTTAGGGAGGGAGGAAGAAAAAACAGACAAACATGGGACTAACGTGTCCCGAACAACTTCCTTAGAAGCAAACAGCGAGTATCGATCCCAGAGAAAGTTCCCGCAGGAAACCTAGTATGAAAAATAACCGGATAAAATAAAATGACAGGCAACCCGAGGGTTAACACCCAAGAAGAACAGAAGATCCACAGGACCAGCCTAACGGAAACTCTGTTCCTCCAACAAAACTGGGAAGGATCTCGATAACAAGACTTAAAGGAGATTACGTCATCCCCCCATGTCTAACGAGGTGAGACATTTGAAGGAGGAGATTGATGAGTCCTATAGCCAAAAAGGATAGGGTCCCCAAACAGCTAAAAAACGTGTCTGAGTAAAACACGAAGGCAAGCCAGCCTGTAACGAAAGACACAGCACTCAGGAACAGTTAACAAATGAGTTACAGTACAATCATGAAGAAGTAAAATGAAACGATCTTACCGGAATCTACGCCGTGGAACAGGAACATGGCCGCTCAAGTATGACGGATAGTAGCCTCGCCTCCGCCGTGGACTTGAGAGAAGAAAGCAGGCAGCGAAGCGAAGTTCGACAACGCCGATTGCTTGTGGAGTTGTTAAAATGAGTAAGGATGGTTTCGCAAGAAAGATTCTTCCTGCATCTCCGGACTTTAACTTTCATCCAAGCCCTCAAAGAGAGACTGACAGGATTACTTAAAACTCCCGTCCCATGTCGAAGAGTACTACCCTCCATAAGAGACGAAAACAAACTTCTGACACTTCTCTTCCAACCTCCTGGGATGAAAGGCAAATAATGACTGGGGGATGAGGGAAGTGGGAGGAGTATTTAAGCCTTTGGCTGGGGTGTCTTTGCCTCTTCCTAGTGACCAGGTTCTTATTTCCCAAAAGTAATGAATGCAGCTGTGGACTCTTTCCATTTATGAAGAAAATTTTTCTGCTCATCTGCTTTAAAGGACCACTCAATGCAGTAGTAACACCTACTCTGAATTTCAAATAAGCAGTAGATTTGTTTTCAGACAAATTTAATTTTTCTCCCATTATCGGGCCCACTGTAGCATCTGACAGACATCAGCCAATCACAGACTAGTATATTTATACCCTGTGAGCTTGTGCACATGCTCAGTAGGATCTTGTTCCCAAGAAACTGTGTATATAAAAAGACTGTGCAAAATTTGATAATGGAAGTAAATTGGAAAGTGTCTTAAAACTGCTGCTCTTTCTGAATCATAAACATTTATTTTGACTTGAGTGTCCCTTTAAGTAAATAATAACATATATTCGTTACACAATGAAACTCAATTATTTTTCAATCAAACCATTTCAAATGAAAATCTATAAAGTATTCTGCATATTAATAGTGCTTCTAAAAAATTAATAAGGTCTCTTCCCCCTCTCCTTACCATCCAGTGCAGAAAAAAGAGCAGAAAATAAGTGCACAATCCAATCAGCTGTGTTAGGTGGTAATATCATTTAAGATATACTTCCATTTTGCAGCTTAACAAGCTATTTGTAGGCTGATTAATTAGTGTCTCATAATAGAACACTGATATTAATCCCAAGACTCATAGTATATATGCACTGTACAGATCAAGGGACAGTAAGCACTTTAATGTTATAATATATGTTCATTATTTATTTTGCCCCCTTATGCTGTAAATTAAATCTGAAAACTGTGGATTTTCCCATCCTGAAAACTGAAACTGCACATGGCAGACTTCAACAGCCTAACCCTGCCACATATATGTATGTCATTCACAGTCTGTTATCTTATCATTACAGCTAATGCCAAACAATGGAGATTTTGTTAACACAATGACAGAGGCAAGACCAGTCATCTCCAGACTCAAGTCCAGATTGGCTCCTCTAAACAAAGGAAAGGGGTGGGTGGAGTTTCAAATGTGTACTGTGTTCCATTGTTGTATACAATAGGCACAAATCAGTGGTTTATACTTAATAGCAATCATTACAATATGTATTATTCATAATTTTAAATGGATTTTAACCTTTTATTTATTTTTCTAAACTTCCTTTGTGCAGTGCCCATTACTTACTGTCACAGCCCTACAAAGAGGCTGGGGTCTCTACAGGAAGCTTATCTAGCTTGGTGTCATACAACTTCTAGAGTAATATGAGCTGATTTCGTATTAAAGGGACACTGAACCCATTTTTTTTATTTTGTGATTCAGATAGAGCATGCAATTTTAAGCAACTTTCTAATTTACTCCTATTATCATTTTTTCTTCTTTCTCTTGTTAACTTTATTTGAAAAATACGGCATCTACGCTATTTTTTTGTTCAGACCCTAGAGAGCACTTGTTTATTGGTGGGTGAATTTATCCACCAATCAGCAAGAACAACCCAGGTTGTTCACCAAAAATGGGCCGGCATCTAAACTTACATTTCAAATAAAGATACCAAGAGAATGAAGAAAATTTGATAATAGGAGTAAATAAGAAAGTTACTTAAAATTGCATGCTCTATCTGAATCACGAAAGAAAACAATTGGGTTTAGTGTCCCTTTAAGTGATTTTAGATAAACAGGGAGTCAGATTTGCCAATGCTCAGAAGAGGCAGAATGCAACCTAAGTTGCCAACATGTCAGCTCTCTCATTCCCCTGAGGACAGGGGCTACACTGGGAATTTCTAAGTGCTCATTTAACAAGAAAACAAGTAAGTTGTTTGCTGATTTTTTACACAATCTGTTTTTATGTTTACTTTGATTTAACATATTTGAATTGACTAAAGGAGCCGTATTTCATATAGTTTTAAGCAATACATCACAAAAGATTTGTACAGTATATATCAGTAATTAAGCTATGAATTGTGGCCCCTTCCACAATATACTTCCACTTCCCACATCCCCGAAATCCAAGTTAGGTAGTATTTGTGTGCCATAGTTTTTGTGGCCCAGGAAAAAAAAAAACTAAAAATGTGTGTTGCGTTGATTTATGGTGAGTGGGCAAACAAGATGGCCATAACTTAAAAAAAAACTTTTGGAGGAAAGAACTGTAAATAGAGGATACCCTGCAATCTACCTAAAATATTGATCTGCGACCCCCGTGTGCTAGAATATTGTCAATCACTGGCCTAGAGGACACATGCTCTGCATACAAAGATACCTTTCCCATGCAGTTTATCATGGTGTTGTTAATATCTTCTTATGTAGATGTGTCAGAAACCAGATTATCTCCATAAATATAAGGTGTACTAACATCACATCTGTATACAGATTCAGCATTATGTGGTTTAATTTTGTTTGTTATAGGCTTAAAATTGCACAAGCACAGACTTTGCTCCAGCACATTTCATCCTCATGCACATAAAAACAGATGCTTAAAGGGACATCAAACACTAAATAAATGCTAGATAGGATGATGCATTCAAAGAAGATTAGTGTATGTATTTTTTTTAAAGTTTCATTAGCTGTTTAAATATTGACAAAATATGTGTAAAGTTTTAACTTAGGTTACCTTCTCTGCTGTGGCCAATTAAGGACAGTTATAAATAGGTCACTAGAGTGTGCAGCCAATGGCTCCATGTAATATAACAGTGTTCCGCACTTCTATTTCTAACAGGAACTGAAAAGCTCACAATTTCAGAAAGGAATTATAGAAAAAAGGAGACAAAATAAATAATGAAAGTATATTGCAGAGTTTTATTTATATATACAATGTATCATTTTGTTTTATCATCTCAGGGTGTTTAATGTACTTTTAATGTTAATCATTCCCCACCATCGACCTTTCCATAATGGAGATAAACGTTGTGTACTGTGTAAGAATGAGACACTCAAGTGTCTATATACAGAGCAGCTGCTCATCTACGTAACTCCTTGGTCAAACATCCAAAGAAATAGAAATAAACACAGGGTAGCATTGCAGAGAACACATCTCACAAAAGTATTCACAAAGGCAAAAAAACTGCAGCATTTATTAAAAGGCTTTAAAAACAGCTCTGCGTTTTAGCACAACCTTGCCCTTTCTGTGAGCAAATAATATAATAATTGTTCTACTAGGTCACTTTTATGGTGCTCTGAGCTTTAAAGACCACATCCTTATATATGGGCAGGTGATCCCTCTTTCAAATTAGGGATTAATTGGCTAGGTAATCACCATGGTAAGAGTTTTCACCTAATGGACCCATATGTATATTGACAAAATCACATGGGGGTGGTGTAGCACTCTCTAGCCCACCTCTACCCCCAGAATACATTGAGAGACCCCTTATTTGAAAAAGGAAATCCTCCTCTTTTAAATTTTTGCACACTGCATTTGTTATAGCAATAACAAATACTTTGTTCACAAAACTGGTGCTTTTTCCGAGGTTTGAGAGATCTAAAGAAGCTCTTATAATACATCACATTAGCCTCACAACAAAATTATATAATAAGACTCTTCATTTGGTCCTAACAATCAAATAAGAGATTTCATGACCTTGATGGATGAATTTACAGAATGACAAACTTTATGCCAAATTCTAACCCTACCATCTGCATATCACAGCTCAGATCCAGACTCATCAGACCATGTAACATTTTCAGTCTTCAGTTGCTTTCTGTTAGTGATCATTTGCCCCCTGTAGACCCCAGTTCCTTTAGTTACCTGATAGGATTGGTGACTGATATGGTCATCTCCTGTAGCTCATGATCTTAAATATTCAGTAATACCCTTGTGCTCACCACTGTTGTAGAGTTGTTATCTACATATTTGTGGTCTTTCAGCTTAAACAAGTCTATCAATTCTCCTCAAACCTCTCTCAATTACAAGTTGGTCTTAATCACTGGTTATTTATTTATTTATTTATTTATCACATCAAAACCTGTTCTTTATTCTAATGTTTGGTCAAACAATAACTAAATCTGCTGTCCAGATATAAAAGCATGTGTTATATATTAAACTGTATCTATATGAGTTCTTAGTTGACTACTTGTATCACAGAGCAGCTATCTATACTATTATCGCGTTTGTAACACGTCCGTCGCCATCGCCAGTTGCGCACACATGGATTCTTTCACCACCCTGCCATTTTTGGAATCCACCTGGCTGCAACACGCAACCGCCCGCATTAAAAAATAAAAAACACGCAACCACCTGCACAAAATAAATAAAAAACACATAACCGCCCACGCAAAGTATAACAAAAAACTAACCTCCGGCACAAAGTATTAACAAATACCTAAACCGCAAAACCACACATCGCAAAATAATAAAGTAATCAACCCCTAATCCACAAATAACATAATTAAAATATTAACCCCTTAACCGTCAACCACCCACATCGCAATAAACCTAATTAACCTATTATCCGCTAAACCGCAAAAAACCCATATCGCAATAAACCTATTTAACCTATTAACTCTTAAACCGCAAACCCCCCACATCACCAAAAACCCAATTAACCTATCAATCCCTAACCCACCAAACAACCACATCGCAATAAACCTAATTAACCTATTAACCCATTAAACCGCCAAAACCCCACATCACAATAACCCTAATTAATATATTAACCCCTAAACTGCCAAAAAACCACAACGCAAATAACTAATTTAATTACTAAGCCCCCTAACCTAACACCCCCTAAATTAACCCCAATTACTACTAAATTACAATTAAAATAAAAAAAAACTAACATTAAATTACAAAAAATAAAAAAGTCTAACATTACAGAAAAAAATAAACAAAATTATCAAAAATAAAAAAATTATACCTAATCCCTATGAAAATAAAAAAGCCCCCACATAATAAAAAACACCCCCTAAACTAAACTATTAATAGCCCTTAAAAGGGCCTTTTGTAGGGCATTGCCCTAAGTTAAACAGTTACACTTTTACCTTAAAAAATACTAAGTCCCCAGTAAAATAAAAACACCCACCAAACCCCCCAAAATAAAAAAAACCTAACACTAAATAAAAACTAAACTACCCATTGCCCCTAAAGGGGCATTTGTATGGGCATTGCCCTTAAAAGGGCATTCAATTCTTTTACAGCGCCCAAATCCCTAATGTTAAAAATAAAAAAAAAAAAAAAAAAAATTTAAAAAATCCTAACACTAAGCCCCAAATAGGTACTCACCGTTCCTGAGGAGGCTCCTCTTTATGTGATCGTCCGTTGCACACAGAAGATTGAATGTAAGGTACCCTATATTTATTAGGGTACCTTACATTCCTATTGGCTGAAATTTTGAAATGAGCCAATAGGATAAGAGCTCCTGAAATCTTATTGACTGATTTGAACAGCCAATAGGATTCCAGAAGCTCTAATCCTATTGGCTGATTTCAAAATTTCAGCCAATAGGAATGCAAGGTACCCCAAATTGATTGTGATACCTTGCATTCAATCTTTAGTGTACGACGGACATCGGATGAAGAGGAGCCTCCATGCCGCCGAGGACCGCCGCATCGGGGAAGACAGCTCCGCACCTCCGCTCCGCGCGTGTGGACCGCCGCTGAGGATCCACAGCTTCGCATCTCCGCACCACCTTCACTCTGGATGAAGATAGAAGATGATGGAGCCGCCTGGATGAAGACCTTCTCTGCCAGACTTCAGGAGTGGGGCTTAGTGTTAAGATTTTTTTTTTATTTTTAAGATTAGGGATTTAATGGGCTGGAAAATAGCTAATTGTCCTTTTAAGGGCAGTAAAAGAGCTGAATGCCCTTTTAAGGGCAATGCACATACAAATGCCCCTTTAGGGGCAATGGGTAGTTTAGGGGGTTTTAGTGTTAGTTTTTTATTTTGGGGGGGGTTTGGTGGGTAGGTTTTTTTTTACTGTTAGGGGGTAATTGGTAATTTGTTTAGGTAAAAGAGCTGTTTAACTTAGGGCAATGCCCTACAAAAGACCTTTTATGGACTATTGGTAGTTTAATATTAGATTAGGGTGTGTTTTTATTGGGGGGGGGTTTATAGGGGTATTAGTTTAGGTTTAACTTTTTTATTTTGGATAGCTTTGTTTATTTTTTTCTGTATTTTTATTTTTTGTAATTTTAGCTTTCAAGATTGCATTTTTTTTTTTAAATAGACTGCCCTCTGGGCAGGCTTATCGCCTAGTATCTAATAAAGTGGATACTGTAAGCTCGATTTATCAAGCCGTCTGCTGCATTACGACTGCAGGTTCTCACAAGACATCTCCTGCCCGCGCATGATTGGCTCTGCGCGGGCAGGGGGCGGTGTTGCACAAGAGCGCAAAATAGCACTCTTGTGCAATGCTGAATTCCGCCAACCGAATTCAGCCCGCTAGAGGCGAGCTGCGCCGGACAGGGGCACATATGTACAACCCTGTCGGCTGTCGCTTGATAAATCGAGCCCTGAGTGTACGTTATCCTTTGATGTTGATTAGAATGCATATTTCTACCTTATTAAATGAAAAAATATATATTAGAATGACTAAACTACAATTTTGATGATTATGTTTCACAGAGTACCATGAACTGATACTATTTTGTAAAATAAATTACAATTCTCTGACGCAGTTAAAATTTTAGGTGATCGCTACAATAAATAAGCCCAGTATATATTATATCTAAAGATGCAGCTATCTTGGAACTATAAAACAAACACACCCACTTTAAGTATTGTCTTGTGACTTGCTCTTCAATCATATGTTTAAGGTGTGTCAATTTTTTTTAAACTTGTTAAAATTCCATAGTGCAGAATCTGTGGAGCTGTGAGTCTTCTAAGCTAGATAATGTACAACCAAGGTGCAAATGCATAATAATAAAGAATTGTACAAAGGTGTGAAAATGATATATTTTGAGTTGCCTGTTTTGATACAGTTAAGATAAGCAAATAGCTGTTTAGTTGAAACTGCTCAATAAACAGCTTCAGGAATTTTCATACATAAATATCTCAATTACCACAAAAAACTAAAAAAAAAAAAAAAAAAGAAGAAATCCATAAATTCCTCATAGGAGTAAAAGAAGCAACTAATAACAAGGTATGGATCACTCATTGGTAGATAGGGACAGCACCCACATAAGTTTATTTATTCAGCAGAGGAATTTCAATTAGGAAAAAACCAAACAGTTTAATACATTTTGAAATACTTTGTGTATTGTGTCCCTTTATATATATGATAGTGGAAAAATAACAGGCTCTTATCTGCAAATGGGTTAAACACCCTACAAAGATGTTAAACACATAGTGCTGCTCAGAAGCCACAATTTATGAAACACAGGTGGACAGGGGCGTACATATTCGCCCCTGTTCACCTGGCTTCTCTTCTGGCGGGCAGCGGATTGCACACAAGCGCTCCTTTGGGCACAGCCAATAACACACGGCCAGGAGCTGTCAATCTCTCTGGTCGGGCGATACTCGGGAGATTGAAATTCTCCACCTAAGAGGTGGAAAACAGGAATGGGAAGCAGTGGTCTGATGACCGCTGATTAATAAATCGTGACTGCAGGTTCACAAGGTGGAGAAAAGGGGCTTGATAAATCAAGCCCAAAGAAACTGCTACTGAACCAATCAGCAACATTAGCAATGAATTAGAGCATATCATTTTTTTTTCACTATAATATCCCTTTAAGGTAAAATGTTCAGAATCTTTTTAAAGCTCCAAATAATTGAGGAATGTTTACTAAAAACATTAAAAGTCTGTTAAAATAAAACGCATAATGCTATATTTAAAATGAAAAAGAAACAAAGGCAAAATCTATAAAGGCAAAGGTTGAGTATACAATAAATCTTTAAATAGCAAATTTATTAAAACAAGCAGTAGCAATAACAAACTCTGGGAATTTGTGTCCACAAAAACTATAGCTGAAGCTTTGCTATAAAACAGGCAGCGTAAAATATATAGAACAGCTGGACTGTTTGTGTTTTTTTCTATATATCTCACATACAGAGGTAATTAATGTATCATTACATTATTAATTTGTCGCCACATGTAATCTGGGTGTCACAGTGTGATAGAATACATATTTTATATGTCTTTTTCATTCTGTAAATATGACTTCATTTAGCCAGAAGACATATCTCTAGTTGCCGAACATGGGCAAAAAACTAGCATGGGTTATAGATTAGTTGTCCAATATGATGTTTTATTGCTGGTTTTTTGAAACACATTGAACACTTGCATAGAATTGCAAAGTTGCAAAATGAGACCGCATGCTTTCCTAAATATATACCCAATTTGATTTTTAATTCACTTAAAGGGACATAACACCTAAAATATTTCTTTCTTAATTCATATACAGCATACAATTTTAAACACATTTCCAATCTAATTCTATTACCAAATGTGCTTAATTATTTTGGTTTCCTTCTATGAAAAAGCAGCAATGCACTACAGGGTACTAGCCGAATATATCTGGTGAGCCAATGACAAGAAGGACATATGTGCAGCCACCAATACACAGCTAGCTCCCAGTAGTGCATTGCTGCTTATACTAACATAATGACCTAATTATTAACATATATACTGTATATAAAAAAGAATACACACATTTTGATAATGGAAGTATATTGAAAAGGTTTTTTTGCATGCTTTATCTGAATAATTAAACTTTAATTATGACTTTAGTGGCCCTTTAAAGATTTTTATAGAAGAGGAAATAAGTAAAGTCTCTGGCAAGAAGAACATTCTGTTTTCAGAATAATATTCCCATGTGAAGAAAAACATAATTTATGTAAGAACTTACCTGATAAATTCATTTATTTCATATTAGCAAGAGTCCATGAGCTAGTGACATATGGGATATACATTCCTACCAGGAGGGGCAAAGTTTCCCAAACCTCAAAATGCCTACAAATACACCCCTCACCACACCCACAATTCAGTTTAACGAATAGCCAAGAAGTGGGGTGATAAGAAAGGAGCGAAAGCATCAAAAATAAGGAATTGGAATAATTGTGCTTTATACAAAAAATCATAACCACCACAAAAAGGGTGGGCCTCATGGACTCTTGCTAATATGAAAGAAATGAATTTATCAGGTAAGTTGTTACATAAATTATGTTTTCTTTCATGTAATTAGCAAGAGTCCATGAGCTAGTGACGTATGGGATAATAAATACCCAAGATGTGGAACTTCCACGCAAGAGTCACTAGAGAGGGAGGGATAAAATAAAGACAGCCAATTCCGCTGAAAAATAATCCACAACCCAAAACAAAAGTTTAATCTTAATAATGAAAAAAACTGAAATTATAAGCAGAAGAATCAAACTAAAACAGCTGCCTGAAGTACTTTTCTACCAAAAACTGCTTCAGAAGAAGAAAACACATCAAAATGGTAGAATTTAGTAAAAGTATGCAAAGAAGACCAAGTTGCTGCTTTGCAAATCTGATCAACAGAAGCTTCATTCCTAAACGCCCAGGAAGTAGAAACTGACTTAGTAGAATGAGCTGTAATCCTTTGAGGCGGAGTTTTACCCGACTCGACATAAGCATCATGAAACAAAGACTTTAACCAAGACGCCAAAGAAATTACGGAGGCCTTCTGACCTTTCCTGGAACCAGAAAAGATAACAAATAGACTAGAAGTCTTTCTAAAATCTTTAGTAGCTTCAACATAATATTTTAAAGCTCTTACTACATCCAAAGAATGTAAAGATCTCTCCAGATAATTCTTAGGATTAGGACATAATGAAGGAACAACAATTTCTCTACTAATGTTGTTAGAATTCACAACCTTAGGTAAAAATTTAAATGAAGTCCGCAACACCGCCTTATCCTGATGAAAAATCAGAAAAGGAGATTCACAAGAAAGAGCAGATAACTCAGAAACTCTTCTAGCAGAAGAGATGGCCAAAAGAAACAGAACTTTCCAAGAAAGTAATTTAATATCCAGAGAATGCATAGGTTCAAACGGAGGAGCTTGTAAAGCCCTCAGAACCAAATTAAGACTCCAAGGAGGAGAAATTGACTTAATGACAGGTTTTATACGAACCAAACCTGTACAAAACAATGAATATCAGGAAGATTAGCAATCTTTTTGTGAAAAAGAACAGAAAGAGCAGAAATTTGTCCTTTCAAGGAACTTGCAGACAAACCTTTATCCAAACCATCCTGAAGAAACTGTAAAATTCTAGGTATTCTAAAAGAATGCCAGGAGAATTTATGAGAAGAACACCAAGAAATGTAAGTCTTCCAGACTCGATAATAAATCTTCCTAGACACAGATTTACGAGCCTGTAACATAGTATTAATTACTGAGTCAGAGAAACCTCTATGACTAAGAATCAAACGTTCAATCTCCATACCTTCAAATTAAATGATTTGAGATCCTGATGGAAAAAAGGACCTTGAGATAGAAGGTCTGGTCTTAACGGAAGAGTCCAAGGTTGGCAACTGGCCATCCGAACAAGATCCGCATACCAAAACCTGTGAGGCCATGCTGGAGCCACCAGCAGTACAAACGAACGCTCCTTTAGAATTTTGGAGATCACTCTTGGAAGAAGAACTAGAGGCGGAAAGATATAGGCAGGATGATAATTCCAAGGAAGCGACAACGCGTCCACTGCCGCCGCCTGAGGATCCCTGGATCTGGACAGATACCTGGGAAGTTTCTTGTTTAGATGAGAAGCCATCAGATCTATTTCTGGAAGTCCCCAGATTTGAACAATCTGAAGAAATACCTCTGGGTGAAGAGACCATTCGCCCGGATGTAACGTCTGGCGACTGAGATAATCCGCTTCCCAATTGTCTACACCTGGGATGTGAACCCGCAGAGATTAGACAAGAGATGGATTCTGCCCATACAAGTATCCGAGATACTTCTTTCATAGCCTGAGGACTGTGAGTCCCCCCTTGATGATTGACATATGCCACGGTTGTGACATTGTCTGTCTGTAAAACAAATGAACAATTCTCTCTTCAGAAGAGGCCAGAACTGAAGAGCTCTGAAAATCGCACGGAGTTCCAAAATGTTGATTGGTAATCTCGCCTCCTGAGATTCCCAAACCCCCTGCGCTGTCAGAGACCCCCATACAGCTCCCCAACCTGTCAGACTCGCATCTGTTGAGATCACAATCCAGGTTGGAAGAACAAAAGAAGCCCCTTGAACTAAAAACCACGTCAGAGAGTGTCGTACATTCGGATTTAAGGATATCAATTGTGATATCTTTGTATAATCCCTGCACCACTGGTTCAGCATACAAAGCTGAAGAGGTCGCATGTGAAAACGAGCAAAGGGGATCGCGTCCGATGCAGCAGTCATGAGACCTAGAATTTCCATGCATAAAGCTACCGAAGGGAAAGATTGAGACTGAAGGTTTCGACAAGCTGAAACCAATTTCAGACGTCTCTTGTCTGTTAGAGACAAGGTCATGGACACTGAATCTATTTGGAAACCTAAAAAGGTTACTCTTGTCTGAGGAATCAATGAACTCTTTGGTAAATTGATCCTCCAACCATGTCTTTGAAGAAACAACACAAGTCGATTCGTATGAGATTCTGCAGAATGTGAAGACTGAGCAAGTACCAAGATATCGTCCAAATAAGGAAATACCGCAATACCCTGTTCTCTGATTACAGATAGAAGGGCACCGAGAACCTTTGAAAAGATCCTTGGAGCTGTTGCTAGGCCAAACGGATGGGCCACAAACTGGTAATGCTTGTCTAGAAAAGAGAATCTCAGAAACTGAAAGTGATCTGGATGAATCGGAATATGCACATATGCATCCTGTAAATCTATTGTGGACATATAATGCCCTTGCTGAACAAAAGGCAGAATAGTCCTTATAGTTACCATCTTGAATGTTGGTATCCTTACATAACGATTCAATATTTTTAAATCCAGAACTGGTCTGAAGGAATTCTCCTTCTTTGGTACAATGAATAGATTTGAGTAAAACCCCAGACCCTGTTCCAGAACTGGAACTGGTACAATTACTCCAGCCAATTCTAGATCTGAAACACATTTCAGAAATGCCTGAGCCTTCACTGGGTTTATTGGAATGCGAGAGAGAAAAAATCTTCTCGCAGGTGGCCTTACCTTGAAACCTATTCTGTACCCTTGTGAAACAATGTTCTGAATCCAAAGACTGTGAATCGAATTAATCCAAATATCTTTGAAAAATCGTAACCTGCCCCCTACCAGCTGTTCTGGAATGAGGGCCTAACATCAACTCTAATGATATCAAAGATGGCATCACAAATAAAGTAATTAGCATGTTGAAGAAGTTTAACAATGCTATGAATATTATGGTCTGATACTTGTTGTGCTAAAGCCTCCAACCAAAAAGTGGAAGTGGCAGCAACATCAGCCAAAGAAATAGCAGGCCTAAGAAGATTACCTGAACATAAATAAGCTTTCCTTAGAAAGGATTCAATCTTCCTATCTAAAGGATCCTTAAAGGAAGTACTATCTGCCGTAGGAATAGTAGTACGTTTAGCAAGAGTAGAGATAGCCCCATCAACTTTAGGGATTTTGTCCCAAAACTCTAATCTGTCAGATGGAACAGGATACAATTTCTTAAACCTTTGAGAAGGAGTAAATGAAGTACCCAGATTATTCCATTCCCTAGAAATTACTTCAGAAATAGCATCAGGGACAGGAAAAACTTCTGGAATAACTATAGGAGGTTTAAAAACCGAATTTAAACGCTTAGTAGATTTAGTATCAAGAGGACTAGATTCCTCCATCTCTAATGCGATTAAAACTTCTTTAAGTAAAGAGCGAATAAATTCCATTTTAAATAAATATGAAGATTTATCAGTGTCAATATCTGAGACAGAATCCTCTGAACCAGAAAAATCCTCATCAGAAACAGACAAATCAGAATGATGACGGTCATTTAAAAATTCATCTGAAAAATGAGAAGTTTTAAAAGACCTTTTACGTTTACTGGAAGGAGGAATAACAGACATAGCCTTCCTAATAGATTTAGAAACAAATTTGTTTATATTAACAGGAACATCCTGAGTATTAGATGTTGAGGGAACAGCAACAGGTAATGGAATATTACTAATGGAAATACTATCTGCCTTAGCAAGTTTATCATGACATTCCTCACAAACTACAGCCGGAGGAACAGTTACCACAAGTTTACAACAAATGCACTTAACTTTGGAAGAACCACCATCAGGAAGCGTCTTTCCAGAAGTAGATTCTGATCCAGGGTCAATTTGAGACATCTTGCAACATGTAAAAGAAAAAACAACATATAAAGCAAAACTTATCAAATTCCTTAAATGACAGTTTCAGGAATGGGAAAAAATGCCAATGAACAAGCCTCTAGCAACCAGAAGCAATGAAAAAAGAGACTGAAATAATGTGAAAAAAAGGTGGAGACAAGAATGACGCCCACATTTTTTAGCGCCAAAAAAGACGCCCACATTATTGGCGCCTTAAATTTTTTGGCGCCAAGAATGACGCCACATCCGGTGACGCCGACATTTTTGGCGCAAAAATGTCAAAAAAATGACACAATCACGAACAACTTCCGGCGTCAAGAATGACGCCGGAAATTAAAATAAAAAAATTTGCGCCAAAAAAGTCTGCGTCAAGAATGACGCAATAAATTGAAGCATTTTCAGCCCCCACAAGCCTAACAGCCCACAGGGAAAAAAGTCAATTGAAACAATTTTTAAGGTAAGAAAAAAATTGATTATTCATATGCATTATCCCAAATAATGAAACTGACTGTCTGAAATAAGGAATATTGATCATCCTGAATCATGGCAAATATAAGTTTAAAGACATATATTTAGAACTTTATATATATAAAGTGCCCAACCATAGCTTAGAGTGTCACAAAAAATAAGACTTACTTACCCCAGGACACTCATCTACATATAGTAGATAGCCAAACCAGTACTGAAACGAGAATCAGTAGAGGTAATGGTATATAAGAGTATATCGTCGATCTGAAAAGGGAGGTAAGAGATGAATCTCTACGACCGATAACAGAGAACCTATGAAATAGATCCCGTAGAAGGAGGCCATTGAATTCAAATAGGCAATACTCTCTTCACATCCCTCTGACATTCACTGCACTCTGAGAGGAAAACCGGGCTCCAGCCTGCTGCGAAGCGCATATCAACGTAGAACCTAGCACAAACTTACTGACCGCAAGCCAACCAGTATATATGTGTATATATACATATAACCAACTATAGACTAGATTATTGCGGAGAGAGAGAAGAGAGAGGAGAGAGAGAGGAGTGAGAGAAGAGAGAGGAGTGAGAGGAGAGAGAGAGAGAGGGAGAGAGAGACACTCTCTGGATTTATAACAAAGCAATCTTTAATATGTTGTGACATTTCAGGGCATTCTCCCCTTCCTCAGACAATCAAAAAGTGATACAAACAGTGTTTAAATGTTGTAATTAGCTTGTTACACATTTAAACACTGTTTATATCACTTTTTGATTGTCTGAGGAAGGGGTGAATGCCATGAAACGTCACAACATATTAAAGATTGCTGTGTTATAAACCCAGAGAGTGCATATACTATATTGAATTTTTCTATTTTGACTGCTTATGCACCCTGGTCTATAGAATTTGGCGAGTGGGACTGCACTATCTACTACCTCTATCTATCTATATTTATAAATATGTGTATATATATATATATATATATATATATATATATATATAAATAATTTTTATGCATGTATGTGTGTATATATATATATATATATATATATATATATATATATATATATATAAAAACATTTTTTTATATATACATACACATGCATATACATACACTTTGGAGCCCTTTCCACTTAAATACCTTAAAACAAGAAAATAAAATTGTATTCAGTTTTAATATTTTATAATCTGTTTTACTGTGTGTTTAATGTAAATATTATACACTCCAATGTTCTTCACATAGTAGAAAATTTTCTTAGCATGTCTAAATATATATTCCTATATATATCTGTACATATATACCTGTATATATTCTTTTTTTATATATATATATATATATATATATATATATATATATATATATATATTTATTTATTCTATGTGAAGAAAGATGAGTGTTTTAAGTTTTTTTAACAGTACACTCCATTAAAGTCTAAAGGGTATATTTACCAATGTGCGAGCGGACATGATACGAAGTAGCGTATCATGTCCGCCGCACATCGATAAATGCCGACAGCATACGCCCCCTGCAGATTTGCGGCCAATCAGCCGCTAGCACGGGGTGTCAATCAACCAGATCATATTTGATCGGGTTAATTTCTGTTCACAGCTTTAGAGCAGGCGGACAAGTAATGGAGCAGCGGTCTTTAGACCGCTGCTTCATAACTTCTGTTTCCGGCGAGCCTTCAGGGGCATTAAGTTCCATACGGAGCGTGATAAATATGCTCCTAAGTGGAGAAGAAGTTTACGTGGTCACAATATCAGAAGTCCTGAAGTTAGCGCGTTTGGTTTCACTCTCACACAATTTACTTTCAACTTGTAATACGCATGCTAACCTGCCCACGTTAAAAGTTTATATCCAGGTGAAAATTGTATTTAGCGCTCCACTTGTAATTTGGTTCTATATGCGCATAGCTATCAATCACTGGCTGCGTTCCCCTAAGGATAGGAAAGGAACTGCTGCTTTGCGCGGGTTAAACACATGCCAGCAATACTGCAATAATATCATACATTAAAGGACCACTAAACACAAATTATGAACTACATAATTTTGAACCTTCATATCTGAAAATAATTTTGCAATGAGAACTGCAGCTTTATTTTGTCAAATGAGTATATTGTTTTATGTTTATTCATTTCACTGATTTCCCTGTCCTCCAGAACAAAAGAATCCTTGCTAACCAATCACAAACTAATATTCAGATATAGCACAAACTCTGTTTGCACAGTCACATGTGCAGTTGAGAGAAACTGGGGAAGCCTGACCTTATCTCTTCCCTTAAAGGGACATTGTACACTAGATTTTTCTTTGTATAAATGTTTTGTAGACAATCCATTTATATAGCCCATCTGTAACAATTTATAGTTTTGCTTATGTTTTTATAAGATTGTGACAATTTTCAGACTGCTAGCCAAGCCCCACAGTGTCAGATGTATACATGTATTTACAGACTACTGCTGGCTTCTGTTTATATTATCTGTCTTTTCATATGCAGGGAATGGGGGAGTGCCTGCTCTTCTTGTTTAATATGCACAGATACTGATCTAAAAATTCAGTATAAAACAGTTTAAAAACTTTCTTAGAAGCTCCCAGTTTAGCACTGTTAAAAAGATTAACTGAAAAATCCACTGAAAGTGGGAAATAGCAGACCTCCCCCCCTTCCTCTGCATATGAAAAGACTATTTACACAAACAGGAGCAAGCTGGAGTAGGTATACATCAGTATACTTGTAATACGTTGGGGCTTGGTTAGGAGTCTGAAAATCAGTGCAATGTTATTTTAAAATAAGCAAAAATATACTTTTTTTTTTTAAGCTGTATAGGCTATATAAATGGATCATCTACAAAACATTTATGCAAAGAAAAAATGAGTGTATAATGTCCCTTTAACTTTCAATGCACTTGGTTCCTGAGAACTATTTAATATCTCATCTATAAATCCACGAAAATCAGTTGCTAACCTTAGCAGCTTGTTCAAGCTCTCAATGTTCAGCTTTAGTCTAGTTAAAAACAAATTCGTTAATAGACAATCCATATAAGTTGGTAATGACCAGGGCTTCGCTTTTTAATAGAACTTTAGTAATTACTGCTCCATGTAATTACCTTCTATTTATCCATAACAGAGGCATCAAACATCAGTATTACATGCAATTTTTTCATGGCTTTGGGGCTAATTGTCCCTTTAGGAATTTTTTAAAACTGGTGTTAATTATTGCTAAATTGTTCAAACAAAACACAAGGGCCCTGAGGTTATTTGACTAATTTGTACATGAGAATCTAGTTGTAATTAGTGAAACACGTTTCTGTACCTTTATTGCAGGTCATATGACAGGTTCATGGGTTTACATTAAATTGTCTGAAGGTCATAAATGTTTAGAAGAAAGATTCTTGGCTTGTAAACCTCTCCGGCGTTCTGCCTATCCCTGGGCATAGAAGGATGGCCCACTGCAGCTAAACGCAGGTAAACATCCTACAGGAAGAGTGTGAAGAACACTGAAGTTGTTGTGCCTTTGAAGGATCTCTGGTAAGTCAGACGTAATGTTGTATTCATTTCTTGGACTGTTTCAGAAACTAATGTCATTGGTACTTATAATGCAGAACACTAAAAGCAATGTAATTAGATTCTACTGTATTATAAAGGCATCTCCAAACAAAGATCAGTGGCCACAATGCAGACTTCCTAAACGTAGTCTTACATACAATTTCCAAGATGACTAATAGACTAATATTTTAGATGAAGTTATTTTTCTAAGGATTTAGTAAACATTATGATGCTGTATTATATTTAGATTGGGTGAGACTTTGGTGGGTGTGATAGAGTTGCAGGTGTCCAGTAAAATATATGTAAAAAAAATAGTTAACTGATGGGTCTGATCTAAAGTCTGATGTGGCTGACAGGAGCTGCTAGGTCAAGGGTTTAATGTGAGGTTCAATAAGGGAATATAACTTATAGTGACTGATTTGAGGTCCCAGGAGGGCATACTGCTGACAGGAGCTGAATGCCCATTTCATCTGATCATGAACTCATCTTCTGGTTTCCCCTGGTTATTGGGCTGGATTTTTGGTAACTTTAGTAACATCTTGGGTTGGTGTAAACATGTGATTCTGTACTATACTTTTGGTCAATGGCAACATGTATCGCAGTATTATACTGAAATTCAGTGTGAAGCTTTATTACACCTTGAGTTGGTTAACACTAAATGTTTTATCTTTGGGTTGGCGTATCCTTGTGAGCATGTATTACAATTTAGCTTTGCATTACCATGTGATCTACTATTGGCTTGACTCATTATTACACCTATTTTACTCAAACTTTATATAGTTAAGGTTGTTGTGCAAAATGTTTCGTTTAAACAGATAGAAAAGTCAAAATGTGCATAGATTAATATTAATTTATATTTCTTTTTTTCTTTCTACAGCATATGCACATATGCTGTGGTAGCCCCGTGCACCAGCATTCAAACTCTAATACCTTCTCAGGGAGTCAGCAGTGGCTTGTATGACACAAAATAAGTTTTCACTGACACAATATACACCACTGCTAGCTACCTGAGCAGTCATGGTATTTGAATCATATTCATCTAGTCACATGTAGCATATGTACATATGATATTACTGACAGAAAATGTTTACGCTCCATGATGATCGCATACTAGGAAACTCCTACTGAAAAAGTTTTGCATTTAAAGCTCAAAGAAAATTAAATTAATTTATAAAAGTTATTATCTATTTTAAAGGGACACTGTACCCAAAAAAATTCTTTTGTGATTCAGATTGAGCATGAAATTTTAAGCAACTTTCTAATTTACTCCTATTATCAAATTTTCTTCATTCTCTTGGTATCTTTATTTGAAATGCAAGAATGTAAGTTTAGATGCCGGCCCATTTTTGGTGAACAACCTGGGTTGTCCTTGCTGATTGGTGGATAAATTCATCCACCAATAAAAAAGTGCTGTCCAGAGTACTGAAACCAAAAAAAAGCTTAGATGCCTTCTTTTTCAAATAATGATAGCAAGAGAACTAAGAAAAAATGATAATAGGAGTAAATTAGAAAGTTGCTTAAAATTGCATGCTCTATCGGAATCACAAAAGAAAAAAATTGGGTTCAGTGTCCCTTTAAATAATTCTGAAATCTTATTCAGGTTATAAAATATTCAAATTCATCCACCATACAAATCTAGATATTATTATTTAAATTGTGATTAAAAATAAAAACTGATCCACATTAAAAATGACATATTTAAAATATTTGGTTTAGTTAATACTTTTTTTTTTGTTTCTAAAAATAAACTGTTGCACAATTGAAAAAAAAAATCCCCATAATCTTCGAAGGAGTCATGTGACAAGTCCACATTGGCTTCTCATAGCCTTACAATAATTAACCATTGCCCACCACTAATCTCTTTTCTATTACAATTACAGAGACTGTTTATAGTTGATTTATTATGTCAAAAGGATTGTGTAATTTGCAATAAAGTGTTAACGTCCTGCATATACTGGATATGATCTGCTAAGAAGTAAAACAGCTATAAAATGATTCTGCAAAAAAATAATAATATAAAAACAAAGATTTTGACAGCAGGTTCATCAAGTTTAATAATTATTGTCTTCTGGAGTGTAAAATGGATTACGTTTCAGGATAGCCTTGTGTATATATCACAGGCAATCTACTTGCCACTATTGCATGAAAATGGTTAAGATAAGTATTGAAAGCAAATTTCATATTTTTAATTATACATAGTAACACACTTTAAGAATAATCAGTTTGAATTTAAAGGGATATTACATTCCAAATTGAATTAACTGCAAATATTTAAAGGGACATGAAATCCTGATTGGTGGCTGCACATATTTGTCTTGTCATTGGCTTATAAATGTGTTCAGCTATTTTCAAGTAGTGCATTGCTGCTACTTCAATCAAGGATAAAATAAATGAAGCAAAATTGACAACAGAAGTCAATTAGAAAGTTGTTTCAAATATGTGCTCTATCTTAATCATGAAAGAAAATGTTGGGGTTTCATATATTTTCAATACACTTTATTATTATTATTATTATTTTTGTTTTGTTTGCCTTTCCTGTAATTAACTGTAAACAAGTGTAGTGTTTTACTCCCCACAGAGAGGCTGGATGGCATTATGTGAAAAGTAGAATCCTGACACTCCTAGATGCAGCACTGTGATTGGTTTATATATGCAGGAGCACATGTATATATTTCCCTAATTGGACACAGTAAAGGAATTAAGCTACATAACATTTAAGAGGCTTTTTAATGGATGTAGTTTGGGACAGCAAAATAACTATTTTATGCAAAATGGCAGCTTTTAAATTATTTAAACATTTATTTTGTATATTACAATGCAATTAATAATGTCAAATCCATAAATAAATATATATGATTTAAATTTTCCTTTAAATCTGTAGTATGAACTGCAGCCTCTCTGGTGGGTGGAGAGTTTAGATAAACATTATTTTGAAGAATTCAATTATAGGAGAATGGTCCAAATAAATACTGAAAGCAAACTGAAATTTTAAAAAGTATCCATAACACACTTTATTGAGAAGTATGTTTTCAATTTAATAACCTTTAATGTTTACTTTTTATTCCAATTCACATTTTAGTTTAGACAGAATTGAAACACTTACAGGTACATTTCTATAGTAAACCAGTGACTCTACCATGTTTTCAGGAATACTTTAGCTTCAACCTGAAGCCACAATGTTTGAGGCTCAGTCATAGCAATATCATGACACCTAAAAGGCTGAAAACGTGGTTTAAATGACATTTAACTCTACAAAATAAGGTTTTTACCATTCCCCCATAGAGGCTGGAAAGCATGATACAGAGTTAACCCCTTAAGGACCAGGCATTTCAGACAAAAACTTCCCCAAAAGACCACAGCATTTTGGCCATCACTACATTTAAACAGAAATAGAGCCTTTTTTTATATTTACCTATCAAAACTATATATATATATATATATATATATATATATATATATATATATATATATATATATATTTAGTAGACAACCCAAAGTATTGATCTAGGCCCCGTATATTTCATGCCACCATTTAACCGTCAAATGCGATCAAATAAAAAAATAGTTAATTGTTTCACAATTTTAGATTTCTCACTGAAATTATTTACAGACAAAATGTAAATTTGAGATATGTTGCTATGCAGTACCTAACCCCTTATATTACTGTAACATCTACAGTATATAATGTACCTTAAACTTCACTTTAAATGCTTGGTCTGGCCAGAGTTAACTCTGAGAAAAGCTTTGTCTTAAATCTGCAAACCCACAAGGGAAACAGAACCTCAGCAACTGAATATTAATTTATTCGTTCGAAATTGTGACTTCCTATGCTTAAAAGGAACAGTGAACACCTTGAGATTGTCATATAAAATGCATATATTTTCATTATTTTGCCCCTTTTTCATCTAATTTAGCTCTGAAAATTGAGTAATTCCTAATACTCGGAACTTGAAATGCACCTGCTGACTTCTCAAGTCTAATTCTGTTAGATGTCTGTCCTTAAAGGGATAGGAAAGTTAAAATTAAACTTTCATGATTCTGATAGAGCATGTCATTTTAAGACACTTTTAAATTCACTTCTATTTTCAAATGTGCTTTGTTCTATTGGTATCCCTTGTTGAAAAAGAATACGCACATATCATACACTAGAGGGAGCTGCTGCTAATTGGTGCCTGCACACATTTGTCTCTTCTGATTGGCTGACTAGATGTGTTCATCTTGCTGCCAGTAGTGCAATGCTGTTCCTTCAGCAAAGGATAACAAGAGAATAAAGCAAATTTGATAATGGAAGAAAACTGGAAAGTTGTTTAAATTTGTATGTTCTATCCAAATCATGAAAGAAAATGTTGTGGGTTCCTGTCCCTTTAATTGTCTTTAACTGATAACAACTCCAAATAAATACATTTTGTACTAACTTTAGGACCATTGCTAGCCTTGCTGTCTGTTAACTAAAGACCAGATTAAATCCTACTAAAAAAATGTAATGTTCTGTACTACATAAGACATATTCCCCATCAGAGAAGTTCTGGTTTTGCCAGTAATAGAGCACCCTTTTGTGAACTAACCAAAGCAGTAGTTTTGCTCTGACAGATTTTTGAAGATAAATAGTTTGATAACATTGTGTATGAATACAGATTGTACTGCTTATTGTAATGCACGATTAGCTATACCCACAGCACAGTTTAAACAACTTAAAATGTATATTTTCCCTAAACAATGTAATTTTAAAGGGATATTAAACAGAAGGAGATTTTAATAAAATTAAAAAAAAAAGTTTATTTATATCTATTTGCCATTTAGCTATCTGTATTGCTCTATATATTAAAGGGACAGATTGCCCAAAAGAATCCTCCCCTTTCATTTGTTCCCAATGATACATTTTACCTACTGTAGTGTATTACACTGTTTACCATTACTTCAGCATTTAAAATAGCTGATTAAGGCGGTGGTTCCCCACCTATACTAAAAGTTTCTATACTTAAAGGGACAGTAAACGTAAAATATAATGTCAGATAATTCTGCACATAGTGCAGAATTATGTAACATTATCTTAGCGACAGCTTGAAAAAACAAAAGATTTGAGAGATTTAAGCCCCAAAGTTATAATAACATCATTTCCTCTACACTCAGGATCTTCTGATCAGGGGCCCCATTACATATGCAGCGTCGCCCCCAAAAGCCGGCGACGCTGGGTTTTGCGCGGATTAGGTATCCTATATACAGCGTGCATATAAATGCGGCACGTATATTTCACCCGTCGCCCACAATTTTTACTCCCATAGACTAACATGGGACTGCGTTGCAAATCGGTATCCAATATTCAGCGCAAGGACTGAAAATCTTACTCCATTTTTACCTCGCCATAAAAGGCAGCCGTAGCAAGTCTTGCGCTGAGTATGGGAGCACCGTAACTCCCGAAAATGCCTGCAAAAATAAACTAACACCAAACGCATGCACAATGTCTATCTACCTGTCAACCGCAATCCCCCACCACAATAACTAATAAAGTGTATTAACCCATATATCCGCCATCAAACAAAACAAAATTAACTGTAAAATAAATCCTAACCTAAGTTACAAATACACCTAACACTACACTATTTTAGTTTAGATAATTATAGTTTATTTAATTAATTTATTGATAGTGTAGTGTTAGGTGTATTTGTAACTTAGGTTAGGATTTATTTTACAGGTAATTTTGTACTTATTTTAACTAGGTAGCTATTAAATAGTTAAACTATTTAATAGCTATTGTACCTAGGGGGTGTTAGGGTTAGACTTAGGTTTAGGGGGTAATATATTTTATGTAGGTGGCGGCAGTGTAGGGGGGTCAGATTAGGGGTTAATATATTTAATATAGGTGGTGGCGGTGTAGGGGGGTCAGATTAGGGGGTAATATATACAGGCAGTTTAGGGAGTTACGGTGCTCCAATACTTAGCGCAAGGCTTGCTACGCCTGCATTTTGTGTTGCGGCGTGAAAATGGAGTAAGATTTCTCCATTTTCGCCACGTAAGTCCTTACGCTGTATATTGGATACCAAACTGCACATGTTTTGTATGTCAGTCTATGGGCCTAAAAACTACGGGCGAAGGCAGAAATATACGAGCGTAACTTCTATGTTACGCCGTATGTGATATCAAACCCGCGCAAAATCTGGCGTCGCCGGCTTCTGCGGGCGACGCTGCATATCGGATGGGGCCCATGATACCTACCTAGGTAACTTCTTCAACAAAGAATAATATCAGAACAAAGCAAATCTAATAATAAAAGTAAATTGGATCGTTTTTTTTTAAATTGTATGCCCTATCTGAATCACAAAAGAAAATGTTGTGGTAGAATGTCCCTTTAATAACACATTATTGTTAATATAGATCACTATTATTTAAAAATAAAAAATAATTAACTTAAACTGTGATATTAAGTTGGTGGCCCACCCCCTGGCCATAGCTTCTCTTCATTTTAAAAGCAGCGGTTCATCCAATCTGATGACAAATGCTTGCCTCAATAATTTCTCAGCAGCGCACTCATATTTACTCAGCCTGTCACGGGCTGAGTAAAGTGTGAGTGCAAGTGGTTACCTTAAAGGGACAGTGTACACCAATTTCTGTATAACTGCATGTAATAGACACTACTGTAAAGAAGAATATGCACAGATACTGATATAAAAATCCAGTATAAAGCCTTTTAAAAAAACTTAGAAGCTCCCAGTTTACTGTTAATGAGGTTAGGCTGGGACACTCAGTGAAAGGGACTGGGAAAGCAGAAAAATCAGGCATTTCCCCCTCCCCTGCATATGAAAAGACAGACTACACAAACAAAAGCAGATGGATTTTGTAGACCTAGGTCTACATCTGATATTTCGGGGCTTGGTTGGGAGTCTGAAAATCAGCACAATGTTATTAAAAAATAAGCAAAACTATATATTGCTACAAAAACTCTCCCAAATGGGCTATATAAATGGATCATCTACAAAACATTTATGCAAAAGAAAAATCTAGTGTACAATGTCCCTTTAATATGTTGTGCAGTTTATCAGTCAGTCCTGTGTTTCTACTTTGAGACTATACAAAACCTGACGTAAACATCAATTTCTTATTATGTTTGCTTCAATGAAGTGAACCCATAGTAATGTGATTGCAGGAAGAAATACTTCTACAAAAAATACATTCTTTAATAATGAATATGCTATTTTTGATGCCTAAACATAGATTTCTGGCAATACCACTTGGATTACCTTGTTTTTTCCCAAAGGCACTAGAAAGTTTTATATCTCACTGACAATTCTTTTTAACAGAACTGTTCATCTGTATACGGTTTCATTAAAAAAATATAAAAACAGAATATATATATATATATATATATATATATATACACACACATATACACACACACATACGCACGCACAGAACACACATACATAGAAATGCAAAAACACACTCACAAGCTCACACATACACACGCTTACACAAACCTACACATACACAAAAACACACACTCACAAACATACACATAAACAAAAAGACACACTCACAAGCTCACACATACTTACACAAACACACACATACACAAAAACACAAACTCACAAGCACACACATACACACACTTACACAAACACACACATAAACAAACCCACAAGCACACACGCGCTTACACAAACACACACATAAACAAAAACACGCACTCGCAAGCTCACACATACACACCCTTACACAAACACACACATACACAAAAACACACTCATATGAACACACATACACAAAAACACTCACTCACATGCTCACACATGCTTACACAAACACACACATACACAAAAACACAAACTCACAAGCACACACATACTCAAAAACATGCCCTCACAAGCTCATACATACACACGCTTACACAAACACACACATACACATAAACATGCACTCACAAGCACACACATACACAAAAACATGCACTCAAGAGCTCATACATACACAAAAACACAAACTCACAAGCACACACATACACAAAAACACACACTCACAAGCTCACACATACACGCTTAAACAAACACATACTCAAAAAGCTCAGAAATTCATACACACTCATATACAAACACACGCTCACACACACAAAAACGTACACTCACACATAAGTACACACACAAAGACAGACACTGACACACAAAAACACAATCTCATACATACACACACACAAGCTCACACTGGTTAAGCTCTTCAGGAGCCTTGATCATGTTCAAAATTCAGTCAGCTTTTACAATGTTTCATGGCCGAGCATTCCTACCATTATCATGAATAGTTGTGTTTAACGGACAGTCTAGACAAAATTAAACTTTCATGATTCAGATAGGGCAGGCAATTTTAAACAACTTTCCAATTTACTTTTATCACCAAATTTGCTTTGTTCTCTTGGTATTCTTAGTTGAAAGCTAAACCTATGTAAGCTCATATACTAATTTTTAAGCCCTTGAAGGCTGCCTCTTATCTCAGTGCATTTTGACAGTTTTTCACAGCTAGACAGTGCTAGTTCACATGAGCCACACAGAAAACATGCTCAACCCCGAGTTATTTAGTCAGCACTGATTGGCTAAAATGAAAGTCTGTCAAAAGAAGTGAGATAAGGGGCAGTCTGCAGAGTCTTAGATACAAGGTAGTCACAGAGGTAAAAAGTATAAAAAAATGGGGAATAGGTAATAAAGGGATTATCTATCTTTTTAAACAATAAATATTTTCAAGTAGACTGTCCCTGTAAGTGCCCCAATACACAAAATTTAAACTGGTAATAGCACTGTGGAAAAAACAGTAATTATAACTACAACACTTTTGAAAGCAACTGTTAAATGTTTATGTAATTTTTTGTAAAGCCAATTAGGGGCATACGTGTAGCATGGTTAGCCTTGGTAAGTCAGCATGGTGCATTTCAAGTTCTGAAAATTAGAAATGGCTTCATTTGCAAAGCTAAATTACATGAAAAGGGGTCACAATAAATAATGACAATTTAATGTAAAGTTATTTCATTATGCATATCTAAACATTTTACACACAAATCTCAAGATGTTTACTGTCCTTTTATTTATCCTGGAGTCTGTATTTCCACTTTAAAAGGAATTATATTGCCCCCAATTTTCCAAATTGAATTAAAGGGATACTTAACCCAAATTTTCTCTTTCATGATTCAGATAGAGCATGCAATTTTAACCAACTTTCCAATTTACTCCTATTATCAATGTTTCTTTGTTCTCTTGTTATCTTTATTTGAAAAAGCAGGAATCTATGCTAAGGAGCCAGACAATGTTTGGTTCAGAGTCCTGGATAGCACTTTGTTATTGGTGGCTATATTTAGCCACCAATCAGCAAGCACTACCCAGGTG
Source organism: Bombina bombina (assembly GCF_027579735.1). Taxonomy (NCBI): domain Eukaryota; kingdom Metazoa; phylum Chordata; class Amphibia; order Anura; family Bombinatoridae; genus Bombina; species Bombina bombina. The sequence goes on from NC_069500.1 coordinate 922,803,404, forward strand.
CTGAACCAAAAATGGGCTAGCTCCTAAGCTTACATTCCTGCTTTTAAAAATAAACGCCTAGATTTAGAGTTTTGCGGTAGCCGTCAAAACCAGCATTAGGGGGTCCTAACGCTGGTTTTTACTGCCCGCTGGTATTTGGAGTCAGTCAGGAAAGGGTCTAACGCTCACTTTGCAGCCGCAACTTTTCCATACCGCAGATCCCCCTACGCCAATTGCGTATCCTATCTTTTCAATGGGATCTTTCTAACGCCGGTATTTAGGGTCTTGGCTGAAGTGAGCGTTAGAAATCTAACGACAAAACTCCAGCCGCAGAAAAAAACAGGAGTTAAGAGCTTTTTGGGCTAACGCCGGTTCATAAAGCTCTTAACTACTGTGCTCTAAAGTACACTAACACCCATAAACTACCTATGCACCCCTAAACCGAGGCCCCCCCACACCGCCGCCACTGTATTCATTTTTTTTAACCCCTAATCTGCCGACCGCACACCGCCGCCACCTACGTTATACTTATGTACCCCTAATCTGCTGCCCCTAACACCGCCGACCCCTATATTATATTTATTAACCCCTAATCTGCCCCCCACAACATCGCCACCAGCTATCTACAATAATTAACCCCTAATCTGTCGACCGGACGTCACCGCTACTATAATAAAGTTATTAACCCCTAATCCGCCTCAATAACCCTATAATAAATAGTATTAACCCCTAATCTGCCCTCCCTAACATCGCCGACACCTAACTTCAATTATTAACCCCTAATCTGCCGACCGGACCTCACCGCTACTATAATAAATTTATTAACCCCTAAAGCTAAGTCTAACCCTAACCCTAACACCCCCTAAGTTAAATATAATTTTATTCTAACGAAATAAATTAAATCTTATTAAATAAATTATTCCTATTTAAAGCTAAATACTTACCTGTAAAATAAACCCTAATATAGCTACAATATAACAAATAATTATATTGTAGCTATTTTAGGATTAATATTTATTTTACAGGCAACTTTGTATTTATTTTAACCAGGTACAATAGCTATTAAATAGTTAATAACTATTTAATAGTTACCTAGTTAAAATAATTACAAAATTACCTGTAAAATAAATCCTAACCTAAGTTACAATTAAACCTAACACTACACTATCAATAAATTACTTAAATAAAATAACTACAATTATCTACAATTAAACCTAACACTACACTATCAATAAATTAATTAAATATAAATACCTACAAATAAATACAATTAAATAAACTAACTAAAGTATAAAAAATAAAAAAGAACTAAGTTACAAAAAATAAAAAAATATTTACAAACATTAGAAAAATATTACAACAATTTTAAGCTAATTACACCTACTCTAAGCCCCCTAATAAAATAACAAAGCCCCCAAAATAAAAAAAATGCCCTACCCTATTCTAAAATTAAAATAGAAAAGCTCTTTTACCTTACCAGCCCTTAAAAGGGCCATTTGCGGGGCATGCCCCAAAGAATTCAGCTCTTTTGCCTGGGAAAAAAAACCTACAATACCCCCCCCCAACATTACAACCCACCACCCACATACCCCTAATCTAACCCAAACCCCCCTTAAATAAACCTTACACTAAGCCCCTGAAGATCTTCCTACTTTATCTTCACCACACCGGGTTGAACTTGAATCTGATAGGCTGATTCCATCAGCCAATCAGAATTTTCCTACCTTAATTCCGATTGGCTGATAGAATCCTATCAGCCAATCGTAATTCGAGGGACGCCATCTTGGATGACGTCCCTTAAAGGAACCTTCATTCTTCGTCTAGTCATCGGAAGAAGAGGATGGATCCGCGCTGGAGGTCTTCAAGATGAGCCGCTCATCATCGGATGGAAGAACATAGAAGATGCCGCCTGGATGAAGATGTTTGCCGGTCCGGATGTCCTCTTCTGCCCGGATAGGATGAAGAATTCTGCCCCGAAGATGGACTTCTTCAAGACTTCAGCCGGAGGATGGATGTCTTCAGCCTCCCGCTTGGGCTTGGATCAAGACATCGGAGCCAGGACCGATCGGTGGTACCCGGTGTGGTGAAGATAAGGTAGGAAGATCTTCAGGGGTTTAGTGTTAGGTTTATTTAAGGGGGGTTTGGGTTAGATTAGGGGTATGTGGGTGGTGGGTTGTAATGTTGGGGGGGGTATTGTATGTTTTTTTTCCCAGGCAAAAGAGCTGAATTCTTTGGGGCATGCCCCGCAAATGGCCCTTTTAAGGGCTGGTAAGGTAAAAGAGCTTTTCTATTTTAATTTTAGAATAGGGTAGGGCATTTTTTTTATTTTGGGGGGCTTTGTTACTTTATTAGGGGGCTTAGAGTAGGTGTAATTAGCTTAAAATTGTTGTAATATTTTTCTAATGTTTGTAAATATTTTTTTATTTTTTGTAACTTAGTTCTTTTTTATTTTTTGTACTTTAGTTAGTTTATTTAATTGTATTTATTTGTAGGTATTTTATTTAATTAATTTATTGATAGTGTAGTGTTAGGTTTAATTGTAGATAATTGTAGGTATTTTATTTAAATAATTTATTGATAGTGTAGTGTTAGGTTTAATTGTAACTTAGGTTAGGATTTATTTTACAGGTCATTTTGTAATTATTTTAACTAGGTAACTATTAAATAGTTATTAACTATTTAATAGCTATTGTACCTGGTTAAAATAAATACAAAGTTGCCTGTAAAATAAATATTAATCCTAAAATAGCTACAATATAATTATTCGTTATATTGTATCTATATTAGGGTTTATTTTACAGGTAAGTATTTAGCTTTAAATAGGAATAATTTATTTAATAAGATTTAATTTATTTCGTTAGAATAAAATTATATTTAATTTAGGGGGTGTTAGGGTTAGACTTAGCTTTAGGGGTTAATACATTTATTATAGTAGCGGCGAGGTCCGGTCACAAGATTAGGGGTTAATAATTTAAGTTAGGTGTCGGCGATGTTAGGGAGGGCAGATTAGGGGTTAATACTATTTCTTATAGGGTTATTGAGGTGGGAGTGAGGCGGATTAGGGGTTAATAACTTTATTATAGTAGCGGTGAGGTCCGGTCGGCAGATTAGGGGTTAATTATTGTAGGTATCTGTCGGCGACGTTGTGGGGGGCAGATTAGGGGTTAATAAATATAATATAGCTGTCGGCGGTGTTAGGGGCAGCAGATTAGAGGTACATAGGTATAATGTAGGTTGCGGCGGTGTCCGGAGCGGAAGATTAGGGGTTAATAATAAAATGCAGTGGTCAGCGATAGCGGGGGCAGCAGATTAGGGGTTAATAAGTGTAAGATTAGGGGTGTTTAGACTCGGGGTTCATGTTAGGGTGTTAGGTGCACACTTAGAGAGTGTTTCCCCATAGGAAACAATGGGGCCGCGTTAGGAGCTGAACGCTGCTTTTTTGCAGGTGTTAGGTTTTTTTTCAGCTCAAACTGTCCCATTGTTTCCTATGGGGGAATCGTGCACGAGCACGTTTTTGAAGCTGTCCGCGTCCGTAAGCACCGCTGGTATTTAGAGTTGCAGTGTCGGTAAATTATGCTCTATGCTCCTTTTTTGGAGCCTAACGCAGCCATTCTGTGAACTCTAAATACCAGCGGTATTTAACAGGTGCGGCCAAAAAAAAGCATGGGTAGCTAACGCACCCCTTCTAACGCAAAACTCCAAATCTAGGCCAAAGTTAGCAAGAAACCGGTGAAAAATTGATAATAGGAGTAAATTAGAAAGTTACTTAAAATCGCATGCTCCATCTGAACCATAAATGACAAAATTTGGGTTTAGTATCCCTTTAAAAGGACATAATAAAAAAATAAAAAAATAAGCATTTTATATTAAAATCTCAAAGTGTTAAATTTCCCCTTAAACCTGCATAAAATCATAAACTTGCTTTGATAAAGATAATAACGACATTAGATCGCTATTTTTATATGCAAAATATATTTTTTTTAGGGTTGGTAGAAAATGTGAGATTTCTGCTTCCTTTAATGATGCCAGAATATGACGGCAACAGCTTCAAATTGGACAAATATCAGGTACACTCCTTAAAATATTGAATGGGAGGAAAATGTTATGAGTATTACACACGTTCACCTGCAGTTATATGCCGGTCTTACCTTTCTCAACCCCCTCCTTTCCTTTTCAGACAAAGATTTCTTATCGTTGTGAGACTATGGATGAATTCATTTCCTAATTATTCATGAGACTTTGTCAATTATGAATGAAATGAGCCAAAAACTTACGTGTTTGTGCCAAATGAACTTGTGTCTTATGTGCCTTGTTACTACCAGGAATATAAAAAAAAATCAGAGTGGTTCTTAAAGGGACAATAAACACAGATTTTTATATAAAATGTTTAGTTATGAGTAATGAAAAAACTTTGCAATATATTTTTATCATTTATTTTGCCCACTTTTCATGTAATTTTTAACGTCAAAACTGAGCAATATCTAACACTCAGAGCTTTAAATGCACCTGCTGACTTTTCGTGGCTAACTCTGCTACCTAATTGATGTATACTAACTTTAAGACTGTGTCTAGCCTTATTGTCACAGGACTAAAGCCCAGATTGGCTTCTCCAAATAAGGCACTAGTTATCAAACCTGTGCTCAGGCCTCAGGCCTCCCTAACAGGCCAAATTGTCAGGATTACCTTGTATGAGAGCAGGTAAAAAAAAAACATCGGCTAGATTACGAGTTGTGCGTTAGGGTAAAAAAACAGCGTTAAGAGGTCCTAACGCTGCTTTTTTACGTCCGCTTTTATTACAAGTCTTGCAGGTTTAGGGGCACCGCACACTTCTTTGGCCTTACCGCAAAACGACTTACGTAAAGATTGTAAAGTCTTTTTTCTATGGGACTTCCATAGCGCCGGTATTACGAGTCTGTCCTGGGAGACCAAAAAGTACACCCTACCCTGTCAAGATCCCTAACGCATTTAAAAGTCAGTAGTTAAGAGTTTTATGGTACAACGCCGTAACATAAAACTCATAACTAAAGTGCTAAAAAGTACACTAACACCCATAAACTACCTTTTAACCCCTAAACCGAGGCCCTCCCGCATCGCAAACACTATAATAAAAATTTTAACCCTTATCTGCCGCTCCGGACACCGCCGCCACCTACATTATATGTATTAACCCCTAATCTGCCGCCCCCAACGTCGCCACCACTATATTAAAGTTATTAACCCCTAAACCTAAGTCTAAACCTAACACCCACTAACTTTAAATAAATCTAAATAAATATTCCTATCATTAATTAAATTATTCCTATTTAAAACTAAATACTTACCTATAAAATAAACCCAAAGCTAGCTACAATATAACTAATAGTTACATTATATCTAGCTTAGGTTTTATTATTATTTTATTTTACAGGCAAGTTTGTATTTATTTTAACTAAAGAGAATAGTTATTAAATAGTTATTAACTATTTAATAACTACCTAGTTAAAATAAATACACATTTACCTGTAAAATAAAACCTAACCTAAGTTACACTAACACCTAACACTACACTATAATTAAATACATTAATTAAATTTAATACAATTACCTAAATTAAATTAAATTAGCTAAAGTACAAAAAAAAACACTAAATTACAGAAAATAATAAACAAATTACAGACATTTAAACTAATTACACCTAATCTAATAGCCCTATCAAAATAACCCCCCCCCCCCCAAAAAAAACAAAAAAAAAACCTTAGCCTAAACTAAACTACTAATAGCCCTTAAAATGGTCTTTTGCGGGGCATTGCCCCCAAAGTAATCAGCTCTTTTACCTGTAAAAAAAATACAAACAACGCCCCCAACAGTAAAACCCACCACCCACACAACCAACCCCCCAAATAAAATACTATCTAAAAAAAACTAAGCTCCCCATTGCCCTGAAAAGGGCATTTGGATGGGCATTGCCCTTAAAAGGGCAGTTATCTCTTTTGCCGCCCAAACCCTAACCTAAAAATAAAACCCACCCAATACACCCTTAAATAAACCTAGCACTAACCCCCTGAAGATCGACTTACCGGGAGACATCTTCATCCAAGCCGGGCCGAAGTCCTCAACGAAGTCGGGAGAAGTCTTCATCCAAGCCGGGCGAAGTGGTCCTCCAGACGGGCAGAAGTCTTCATCCAGACGGCATCTTCTATCTTCATCCATCCGGCACAAGCGGGTCCATTTTCAAGACATCCAACGCAGAACATCCTCTTCATCCAGAGTCTTCTTACTGATGGAAGGTACCTTAAAGTGACGTAATCCAAGATGGCGTCCCTTAGATTCCGATTGGCTGATAGAATTCTATCAGCAATTCGGAATTAAGGTAGAAAAAATTCTATTGGCTGATGCAATCAGCCAATAGGATTGAAGTTCAATCCTATTGGCTGATTGTCAGGATTTTTCCCTGTTGTGTTTGCCTTGTGCTGCTGGCAGCCATTTTACTCACCTCTCTTCCTGACTATGGTGCATTGTGGGGGATGCTGCTCCTTTCCTACACTTCCTTTTATGGCCAGACTGGTGTGCATCATCCATGTGAGACAGGATGCAGTCTCAGAATTGTGATGTCATCACTTATTATTTAAAGGGCCTCTGTTCAATATGCTTTGCCTTTGCGTTGTCTCAGACCTGTTTGTGAGAGTTCCTGTGTATTACCTGGCTGCCTGACATCCTTCCTGGTTCCTAATCCCTGGCTTTTTCCTGACTCTGCTGTTTTCCATGTTCCTGATTCCGGCTCGTCTGACTACCAGCTCTGGTTTTGACTCCTGGCTTGTTATTTGACTTGTGGACTTTTTATTATTTAAAGGTGTGATTATTTTTGCACTTCTCGTCTCAGTCTGATTCCTGGCACCCTGACATTACGCAAAGGCCATGAATCCTGATGGTGCTAATAATCCACCTTTACCTGCCATCATTTCCAGGATGGATGAACAGGATCACCGCTTGGATCAATTTGCACTAGCCCTGCAAACCCTGCTGACTCACACTGCACATTTGGACCAAAGTGTCCCACAAGTTATGGCTGCTCCTCTTTCTGCTGCTGCACCTATGCCTACCAGGAGCATGTCCGGTTCTGCACCTCTACCTCAGCGATATGGAGTCGATCCTATTCAGTGCAGAGGGTTTTTGAACCAGGTGGGCATTTACTTTGAGATGTTACCTCAGGCGTTTCCCTCTGACAGAGCTAAGGTGAGATTTCTCATCTTGTTACTCTCTGACACAGCTCTTGCCTGGGCTAATCCATTATGGGAGACTAATAAACCTGTGATTTCAAATTACCCTTAATTTGTGGCCTCCTTTCGAAGGGTATTTGATGTTCCGGCTCGCTCCTCCTCTGCTGCTAAACGACTCATGTCCATTCAACAAGCTACAAGATCTGTTGCTCAGTATGCTATTGAGTTCCGTACGCTTGCCGCAGAGGTAGGTTGGAACAATGAAGCCCTTGTTGCCGCCTTCTTTCATGGGCTCTCTGATGCGATTAAAGACGAAGTTGCTGCCAGAGATTTACCAGAGGATCTCGAGGCATTGGTGTCTTTTTTGATCCTAATTGACATCAGATTTAGAGAGAGGCCCTCTTTCAAGGAGCCTCCTGTTCCGTTGTCTCCTACATGTTCGTTCCCACCCATGCCTCCCTCTCCTCCCATGCCTCCTGGTCCCGAGTCACCAGGTACTGCTGAGCCGATGCAGCTGGGATTCACTCGTCTATCCGCGGCGGAGAAGGCCTTTAGGAGGAGGGAGGGGCTTTGCCTCTATTGTGGGTTACAGGGTCACCTTTTGAACTCTTGTCCTACACGGCCGGGAAACGCTCACACCTAAGGTCCTGTCGGGGGCAGACCTTGGGTGGTTTATCCTCGTCCCCGGAACCGCTTAAGGAGAAACCTTTGGTCACGGTTGTCCTTTCCTGGGTGGACTCCTCCATAGTCACTCAGGCTCTTGTTGACTCCGGTGCTGCGGGCTATTTCATTGACAGTGCTTTTGTATCAAAGCACTCTATTCCTGTTTTGCCTCGGTCCATTCCGCTTGCTATTGAGGCCATTGATGGCAGGCCCCTTCAGCCCACACTCATTATTCATGAAACTGCTCTGTTGTCCATGGCTGTTGGGGCTCTCCATTTTGAAACCCTCCAGTTCCAGATAATAAACTCTCCGCATTTTCCGGTTGTTCTGGGTCATCCCTGGCTCCAAAAGCACAATCCTTGTCTCGACTGGCGCAGGTCCGAAATTTTGTCGTGGTCCCTGCAATGTATTTACACTTGTCTTCAGAAACCAGTTAAAGTCTTGTGCACTTCTTCGGTATCTCAATTGCCAGAGGAGTACCAAGAGTTTCTAGACATCTTTGAGAAGGTGCATGCCGGTACGTTGCCTCCTCACTGGTCTTACGATTGTGCCATAGACCTGCAACCCGGATCCATTCCTCCTCGGGGCTGGGTGTACCCTCTGTCTGTTGCAGAGAATTGTGCTATGGAGGAGTATGTTGCAGATGCTCTGTCACGGGGGATCATCCGCAAATCCTGCTCTCCTACAGGGGCTGGCTTCTTCTTTGTGAAGAAAAACGGTGGTGAGTTAAGACCATGCATCGATTATAGGGGTCTTAATCGTCTTACCATTAAGAATGCTTACCCTATTCAGCTTATTACAGAACTCTTTGACTGCCTCAAGGGAGCTACGGTCTTTACTAAACTTGATTTGGGAGGAGCTTACAATCTTGTTAGGATTAAGGAGGGCCATGAATGGAAAACAGCATTTAACACCAGGAGCGGGCATTATGAGTATCTTGTAATGCCCTTTGGCCTATGTAATGCTCCTGCTGTTTTTCAGGAATTTATTAATGATGTCCTACGAGATATGTTGCAACAGTGTGTTGTGGTGTACTTAGATGACATCCTCATAAACTCACCCACACTTGAGGCTCATCGTTCTGATGTTACATGGTTTCTTCAGAGACTACGTGAGAACGGCCTGTTTTGTAAACTTGAGAAATGTGAGTTCCATCAGACTCAAGTAACCTTCCTAGGTTATGTTTTCTCCGTTGCAGGGTTCTCCATGGATCCTGACAAGTTATCTGCAGTTCTGTAGTGGCCTCACCCAGTTGGTCTTCGGTCTATTCAACGTTTTTTGGGGTTCGCCAATTACTATAGAAAATGTATTAAAAACTTTTCTTCCATGGTCAAACCTATCACAGACATGACCCATAAAGAGAATGATCCACTCTATTGGTCACCTACTGCCATTAAGGCCTTTGATAGTCTTAAGACTGCCTTTGCTGCCGCTCCAGTTCTGGCTCATCCTAACCCTGTCCTGTCTTTCATTCTTGAGGTTGATGCGTCTGAGACTGGAGTAGGTGCCCTTTTGTCTCAACGTCCTACGCCTGACGGTTCCTTTCATCCGTGTGGTTTATTCTCTAAGAAATTGTCTCCAGCGGAGTGCAATTATGAAATTGGCGACAGGGAATTACTGGCCATAATTTTGGCACTTAAGGAATGGAGGCATCTTCTCGAGGGTACTAGTGTGCCAGTGCTCATTCTTACTGACCACAAGAATTTAACTTATCTATCTGAAGCAAAACGTCTGTCGCCCCGACAGGCCAGATGTGCGCTATTTTTGTTTCGGTTTAATTATGTGGTCTCCTAACTGCCTGTAGTAAGAATGTTAGGGCTGATGCCCTCTCTCGACAATTTTTGCCTCTGTCCAAGGAGGAGTCTGTACCTACTCCTGTTATACCTCCTGACCATATTTTGGCTACCATACGTACTAATTTGACTTCTCCCTTGGGGGAGGAGATCCTGGCTGCACAAACCAATGCACCTCCTGAGAAACCTAGTGATAAGTGTTTTGTTTCTGAGAATCTTCGAACTAAACTTTTGCACACTTACCACTATCCTAAAGCCGCAGGTCACCCAGGCAAGAACCAAACAATTTGGTCTGTCACTCGACAGTTCTGGTGGCCAGGTCTTCGTTCTGATGTTGTTGCGTATGTTGCCTCCTGCTCAGTTTGTGCACAGAATAAGACTCCTCAACGTCTTCCTGTGGGTCTTCTTCAACCTATTGCTAATGGTGAGCGTCCTTGGACACATCTTTCCATGGACTTCATTGTCGAGCTCCCTGTTTCCAATGGCAATTCTGTTATCCTTATGGTGGTTGGCCGTTTTTCTAAAATGTCACATTGCATTCCCTTGATTAAGCTGCCTACCGCTCAGGAGCTTGCTTCGATTTTTGCCCGGGAGGTCTTCCGTTTACATGGGTTACCCAAGTAGATAGTGTCGGACCGGGGTAGCCAGTTTGTCTCCACATTTTGGCGTTCCTTTTGTGCTTAAATGGGTATCCAGCTTTCCTTCTCCTCGGCATATCACCCTCAATCCAATGGGGTTGCGGAACAGTCTAATCAAGCTCTGGAACAGTTCCTCCATTGCTATGTCTCAGATCACCACAATAATTGGTCTGAACTGTTACCTTGGGCAGAGTTTGCTCGTAATAGTGCTATTAATGCTTCCTCCAAGTTATCCCCGTTCATGGCGAATTATGGGTTTCAACCATCCTTGTTCCCCGATTCATTCATGTCTCAGGGTATTCCAGCTTTAGAGGAGCATCTCCGGCAACTCCGTTCCACGTGGGTGCAGATTCAGGATTGCCTTCATCGTTCTATGCAGCGCCAAAAGTTCCAGGCTGATCGTAGGCGTCTGCCCGCGCCTTTCTACCAGGTTGGTGAGAGAGTTTGGCTGTCCTCCCGCAACTTGAACCTTCATTTGCCTTCCAATAAATTGTCTCCCTGTTATGTTGGTTCTTTTCGAATACTCCAACGGGTTAATCCTGTGGCCTACGCTCTTGACCTTCCTCCTGCTATGCGCATCTCCAATGTTTTTCATGTCTCCCTCTTGAAACCATTGGTTTGTAATCGGTAAACCACTGTGTTGCCTTGTCCCCGTCCTATCTTTGTTGACAACCATGAGGAGTATGAGGTCAGCAGCATTATTGACTCTCGTATGTCCAGAGGCCGTGTACAGTATTTGGTTCACTGGAGGGGCTACGGTCAGGAGGAGCGTTCTTGGGTTCCCTCCTCTGATGTTCATGCTCCGGCCCTCCTCTGTGCCTTCCATGCCCGTTTCCCCAATAAACCTTTTGTCCTCCCGCGGGGGAGGGGTCGTCGAGGGGAGGGTACTGTCAGGGTTTTTCCCTGTTGTGTTTGCCATGTGCTGCTGGCAGCCATTTTACTCACCTCTCTTCCTGACTATGGTGCATTGTGGGGGATGCTGCTCATTTCCTACACTTCCTTTTATGGCCAGACTGGTGTGCATCATCCATGTGACACAGGATGCAGTCTCAGAATTGTGATGTCATCACTTATTATTTAAAGGGCCTCTGTTCAGTATGCTTTGCCTTTGCGTTGTCTCAGACCTGTTTGTGAGAGTTCCTGTGTATTACCTGGCTGCCTGACGTCCTTCCTGGTTCCTGATCCCTGGCTTGTTCCTGACTCTGCTATTTTCCTTGTTCCTGATTCCGGCTCGTCTGACTACCAGCTCTGGTTTTGACTCCTGGCTTGTTATTTGACTTGTGGACTTTTTATTATTTTTTGCTATTAATAAAGGTGTGATTATTTTTGCACTTCTTGTCTCAGTCTGATTCCTAGCACCCTGACACTGATCCAATCAGCTAATAGGATTGAGCTCGCATTCTATTGGCTGATTGGAACAGCCAATAGAATGCGAGCACAATCCTATTGACTGATTGCATCAGCCAATAGGATTTTTTCTACCTTAATTCTGATTGGCTAATAGAATTCTATCAGCCAATCGGAATCTAAGGGACGCCATCTTGGATGACGTCAATTAAAGGTACCTTCATTCAGTAAGAAGACTCCGGATGAAGAGGATGCCCTGCGTCGGATGTCTTGAAGATGGACCCGCTCCGCGCCGGATGGATGAAGATAGAAGATGCCGTCTGGATGAAGACTTCTGCCCGTCTGGAGGACCACTTCGCCTGGCTTGGATGAAGACTTAGATTAGGTGTAATTAGTTTAAATATCTGTAATTTGAACGTCCTGCAACCATGCGTCTGAGAATAGAGATAATCTGCCCCCAACGTGATCCGGAGACCGGTCGGGGGCCGCCCCTTCATGCCGATTTCGTCTCGGTGGGATTCTTGCTCTGCTTAGATTTGTTCCAAGATTGAGCCGGCTTCCAAGATCCCTTGGACTGGTCTGCTTTCGTGGTGGGTTGCTGGCGCTGGGCCTTGTCCGCACGAAAGGGACGAAAAGTAGATCCCTTAGGCTTAGCCTTTTTATCCTGCGGTAGGAAAGCTCCCTTGCCTCCCGTAACCGTGGATATGATCGAATCCAACCCTGGACCAAACAGGATCTTCCCTTAAAAAGGCAGGGACAACAGCCTTGACTTAGAGGTCATGTCCGCAGACCAAGATTTTAGCCACAGAGCCCTGCGCGCTAAAACAGAAAAACCTGACACTTGAATTGGCGACCTTCAGAGCCTTAATATCCTCCTGTATCACGTTGATGCCCCTCGACCATTTTACACAGGGATTCACACCAATATGTCGCAGCTCCAGCAACCACCGCAACGGCCGCTGCTGGCTGAAAAACAAACCCTGTGTGCTGAAACATCTTTCTCAACATGATTTCCAGCTTTTTATCCATGGGCTCCTTAAACTACGAACTATCCTGGAGGGGAATAGTCGTCTGCTTTGCGGGCATAGGGATAGCCCCATCCAGCTTAGGGATGGTTTTCCACAGCTCAAGCTGAGAGTCCAGAACGGGTAACAGTTTTTTAAAAGAAGAATGGGAAAAGGATGAACCTAATCACTCCCATTCATTTTTAATAATATTTGCCATCTTAATGGGAACCGGGAAAGTCTGAGGTACTACCCTGTCCTTGTATACCTTGTCAAGCTTAGGAATCGCAGGTTCCTCCGGGAACTTAGGTTCTGGTACCTCCAGAGTAGCAAGCACCTGCCGCAACAGAAAGCGCAAATTCTCCATCCTAAACCTATAACAGGCCCCTCTGCAGCCGGAGGTTTAGATGACACGGACTCTGACCCAGAAGGTGCCTCCTCCGAAAAGTCGGAGTGGGCCTTGTCATCGTATAGAGCCTCTGGATCTTCCATCGGCGTAGACAAACCCTGGGCCGGGCTGCCATGATACACCCTATGCTTGGGCTTAGCAGAACGTGGTAAGGCATTTCCAGTTGGTCCGCAAAGTCTGACGGCCAACAAATCTCTCCCGATGGAGTAACGGTTGGACCCCAGGGGGCGCTGCATGTGCAATCGGAGATGAATGTAGGGAACGCACCACCCAGGACGAAGAATCCTCAGAGGTGGACGGCTCAGTAGTACTAGACATCCGTTTACATTTAGATGTTGTAACTTTATCAAAGCATGTGGAACATAGTTGAGCAGGCTGATCTACCAGAACCTCCTCACAATAAACACAGGAAGGAGACTTTGTTAAAAGAGGGAGAGCCCTCTAACGCGTCAGACTCCTCCATAGCTTGCGCTCTTGTTCAGACTAACTTAATTTACAAAAAAGCACCTTTATACCGCCAATGGCCGGGGCACTCACCACCACCTAGGACCCGGATTACAGAAACCGCTAAGTCTCCTGCACCACAGATCAACAAAGGAGAGATAAGCTCACCTAGTCACATGGAGTAACCAGAAAGCACCAATTGCAGGACGAATTGCAAAGAATGTACTTAAATAGCACTCAACATCATCTTATGAATGTGCCACATTGTTCTGCTTTAGGAAAAGAGCCCAAATGAATGGGGAAATAAAACTTAACTTTTATTGGTAAAAAATAAAAAACTTGTGAAAATTAAAAACCACAGTTGGTGCTTGGGTGAATGACTGTTGTTCCCCAGGAATACATTTTCACTGGGACGAAAATAAGTACCCCCTGTTGGAGAATTAGGCTAAGGTATGTGACCAGGAGATATGGGAATGGAATTGTAACATCTAGTAAAGGCAGGATTTTAAGAGACTTATTTATTTTTGCAAGCTAGTCAGCCAATCTCTAGAATCTGCCTATATTGATAGTATAATATATATAAAAAATATAGGATAATTTAAAGGCTTAACACACAATCAACCTCCCTAAGGTCAAATAATAATAGTGATGGTAGCAATTACCCTCAGTTTATTTCTATCTTGGGTGATTACAAATGCCTCGTATCGTGGATTATGGTATTATACTGTAGATGTTACCCCCAGATGTATAGTATGAGATACAGAAATAAGAAACGCCCCCAGTATGGTTTTGTGCTATTCATCTATGAATTAGATTGCACTTATAAAATATACCCCAGATCGATGTTATTAAGGGAACAAGAAGTTGCTATACCAATTCATAAGATTGTAATTAATATTGATATAAAAACTTATATTGTATCTCTGGAGGGCAGTGCCTAGATACCAATTACAAATGTAAATAAAGAAAGAGAGAGAAAGAGATATCTATATGGCACACTTCCCATGAGACCTAAAATATCAAGTTATAAGGCAGCACAAAGGATGATGAAATTAAAATATAACTTTTATTATTAATTAAATTAAAAATATATATAATTTATTACATACACAAAAATAAATCAAAAGAGGGGGATAGATGGTAGTGATCAAATATGAAATAAACACATATGAATGACTGTAGATGATTTCACATTGAGACTTATTGTATCCTATATCTTAGGTTTATCTAACTATAAGCATAAATCGATCATTCACTCCAATTAAAGAAACACTACTTGATGATCAATATCACTAAACTACAAGTATTCCCCACAAAATGACAGAGAGTGTCATAGGTTAAATGAGTCTGATTAAAAATATGGATCAGTCCCTAAAAGAGGAACATCCTATATTTACAAAATTAAACTAACTTCTTCTGAGACAAAAAAATGGAAACACAGTTTCCCAGGATTTCAAATAAATAACCATTTATCCAAAAATTAATATGGTGGAAGGTAATAACAAAGGATACCAAATACTGGGCGTTTGAGTGCCCAAAGTCAGCGTTTTAAATGTAGCAAATTATCAAAACACTGCCAATATGTGACAATGTAGTGGATAAAGTATCCAAAATTAAACCACAAGTTATAAATTACGAGTACCCCCAGGTATCACCCAGCAACCAAGTTTAGACTAAGCGTATGCCATATAGGCCAACAAGCTCTTAAATATCTATTAGTTTTTTTTTCTATTAAGTTATTTTTAAAAAAAATTGTCTCAAAGGAAGCAGTGCGAGCGCCTGACGTGCGTTTCGCCTACTGCTTTGTCAAAGGCACCGGTTGTCCTCCGTGCTGCCCGTTTTATATCGAAGCCAGCCAATCCGGAAAAGGTGTGTCCCGGGCACGTGACGTCCGTAGCCAATCAGCGAGGGTTAGTGACGTCATACGTTTGAGCGTATTGTCCGTGAATCTAAGTGGACACTGGGAGAAGGGTATGTGTCTCAATTGGCCAATCAAGAGAAACGTAAACAAACCGTCTAATGCAGTGAACAGTTTATTTGACGATCGCTATGTTATACGAATTTGTCTGCAGAAAGGAATCTCTGTAAGAGCATCTGATCCGATTAGCAAATTTTACACTAAGGTTTACGTTTTGATTTAGGAGAAAATAGTTACCCATAATCATTGAATAATAGCAGGATTGACGGTATGTATTGTTATAAGCCAATCACAAAAGTCAAAAGGGGAAAGAATGAAGCCCACCTCTGATTACAGAGACACATATATTTCAAGATCGCAAAAACATATTATATCATTTATGATGAGAAGATATCCCAGTAAAAAACATTGAATTACATATTTGGGTATAGAAAACACTGTATGTTTATCACAAAGATCAATTGCTAATAATATGAGAAAATAAATAAACCTTACAGAAAAAGGGGGAAGAGGATTAAATACACTATAAGCATAATATGACATGATAAGGATATTAGATTGAATTGCCTCCTACATTAAAAACCCACATGAGGATTTTAATGGTTTAAATATATTGTCATATTTTGGAAGAAACGTTCATCACAAAGGCCTAGATTACTAGATCTCATATATGCCATATTTCCCATTAAGTCTGTATTGTTCTATTACTTTTGGATAAATTAAAAATGTCTTCTCATTTAGTACAGTGTTAACAATAGCTACTCCCATTATTCTTATGGTCATATAAAAAAAATATATGTATCGTTTTCTACACTAGAAATGAACATAAAATTAGATAATGTGTCAGAGATTTTCTGTGTATCAGACAGTGGGTTATTGTAAAAATGGGCTGAAAGTCAATTGTTCATTCAAGCCTTTTGGGGCCATGGTTTGGGGCCTTATAAGGGGAGGCAATACTGAAACAACCCTCTTGAAAGAGGAAACAAAATGGATTTTTAGACTCCAAACCATGGCCTTACAGAGATTCCTTTCTGCAGACAAATTCGTATAACATAGCGATCGTCAAATAAACTGTTCACTGCATTAGACGGTTTGTTTACGTTCCTCTTGATTGGCCAATTGAGACACATACCCTTCTCCCAGTGTCCACTTAGATTCACGGACAATACGCACAAACGCATGACGTCACTCTCGCTGATTGGCTACGGACGTCACGTGTCCGGGACACACCTTTTCCGGATTGGCTGGCTTCGATATAAAACAGGCAGCACGGAGGACAACCGGTGCCTTTGACAAAGCAGTAGGCGAAACGCGCGTCAGGCGCTCGCACTGCTTCCTTTAAGACAATTTTGTTTAAAAATAACTTAATAGAAAAAAAAACTAATAGATATTTAAGAGCTTGTTGGCCTATATGGCATACGCTTAGTCTAAACTTGGTTGCTGGGTGATACCTGGGGGTACTCGTAATAGATAACTTGTGGTTTAATATTGGATACTTTATCCACTACATTGTCACATATTGGCAGTGTTTTGATAATTTGCTACATTTAAAACGCTGACTTTGGGCACTCAAACGCCCAGTATTTGGTATCCTTTGTTATTACCTTCCACCATATTAATTTTTGGATAAATGGTTATTTATTTGAAATCCTGGGAAAATGTGTTTCCATTTTTTGTCTCAGAAGAAGTTAGTTTAATTTTGTAAATATAGGATGTTCCTCTTTTAGGGACTGATCCTTATTTTTAATCAGACTCATTTAACCTATGACACTCTCTGTCATTTTGTGGGGAATACTTGTAGTTTAGTGATATTGATCATCAAGTAGTGTTTCTTTAATTGGAGTGAATGATCGATTTATGCTTATAGTTAGATAAACCTAAGATTATAGGATACAATAAGTCTCAATGTGAAATCATCTACACCATCCATATGACCAGAAATAAATTACTAACATTACTCATTCATATGTGTTTATTTCATATTTGATCACTACAATCTATCCCCCTCTTTTAATTTATTTTTGTGTATGTAATAAATTATATATATTTTTAATTTAATTAATAATAAAAGTTATATTTTAACTGTCTGATAAAAGGTTTTTACTAAAACATATTGCATAAAAAAGTTATAATGGCTCAAAGATATGAGGTCTCAGGTGCTAGAAACAAAAAAGGCAGTCAAAGGGCTTTAACATAAATATACATACATATACATATACACACAAATATGTACTTATGAATTAATAGAACATATTCTTCTATGTGAAGAACATTGGAATGTGAAATATTCATATTTCATATTGGATTAGCACATTTGAGAAAATGTGATCAGGTTTGCCTGTGAATATGGGTGTTAGGCGTTTTCCCCTTTTTGTGCTTCATTGAAGACTATGGGGGAATACGTTAACGTGGTCATGATATTCGGACTTCAGCTTTTTGCATGCGTCGGGTTAGCACTCAACTTTTAACTAGTAATATGCGTGCTACCCGACGCTCGTAAAAAGCCTCCATCTAGCGGGAGCACAAACTACAGTTCCACTCATAAACTAGCCCTAAATTTGTAAATTGCTGACATGATAAAAGGCCCACTGACTCCCTGAGCAGCTACAGTTTTTAAAATGGTAGTGCACTAAGAATATTTAGCTATGCTTCGCGTGCATGTGCAGAGAAAAATGTTAATAATAAAACATTGGTATAACTTTTACTAGAAGCATACTTGGCAATACATCTATATTGCAAATATGTTTGTATTCAAAACATGTAATTAATCTATGTGCATTTAAGTTTTGAGTGGAATGTCCCTTTAATATAAATATTTTGAGCAGACTTTCTTTAACAAACAATTTCTTAATTTGCCCTGATCTCTAATTTGTATGATCAAAATGTTATCTCTTTTTAGGTGCAGTGATATTGTTAGAAAATCGAACACCCCTGAAATGAAGAAAACTCGTTTGGAGTTCCTGTAACAAAAAAAATACTAAATGAGGTCACATGACAGCATCAGCAGATAATGTAGTTATTTCAAAAATACTATAAGTATTTAATCTGTCTTGTAACTATTTTACTGGGAAGAATTTCCGTGTGAAACACAAAAGCCTGATTTTCTGTCATGCATTTAAAAAAAGAGTCTTCATAAGACATTAAAAACAATTCTAAAAGTTACAAAAAAAATGGATATATGATTTCAAAATTTAGATTTAGATAGATAATATAAGAACATTGAAAAGTTGCTTAGAATTGTTTAGAATCATGTTCCTTTAAGATCAGGAATGTGGTAGTGGGAGCTAGCTGGTGATTGGTGGCTTCACACATATACCTCTTGTCATTTGCTCACAAAATGTGTTCAGCTAGGTTCCAGTATTTCTGTTCTGGAGCAGACTTTTACCTTGGGGTTTAACACCATTTCTGTATGTATGTGTTTTGAACACTATGGGCTGCATTTATAATTCCATGGTGGACAGGGGCGGACAGATTTGCCCCTGTCTACCCGGCTTCTTCTCTGCAGGCAGCCCGCAGTTAACATTGCACACGAACGCTCCTTTGCGATTGCATGCAACCCTGCCCGCGCACAGCCAATCACACGTGGGCAGGAGCTGTCAATCTCCCTGGTTGGATGAGGCCAGGGAGATTGAAATTCTCCACCTAAGAGGTGTAGAACAGGATAGGGAAGCTGCGACCGCTGCTTGATACATACTGACTGCAGGTTCGCTTGTGTGAACATGTAGTATAAGAGGGGAGAAGGGCTTGATAAATCGATCCCTATATGGCAGTAATATAACAAATATAGCAAAGACAAAAGCTAGTGTTCTCTATGTCTTCGCTAAAGCACAATTACGTTTGTTTTTTTCTTGGGAAAATATACATATTAGTTAGGGTCTTACACAAAACTGGTTTAAACATACTAGTATGCTTTTCTGAAATAACATCCAGGAGAGTAAATTAGAGAGATCTGCAAAAGAAACAACTGTTCATTTTAACTTCTTCTTTAGAAGAAGCTGGATTAGTATGTAACGTAGGCCATATACACAAACGTTTCCAAATAAATAGGCTATGACCAAATGCAAACTGGCATTACCTATAATGAAATATTACTTATAACAAGGGGAAATCATTACATCTTTTAAACGAAATATCTATTTATGGGTTCAGGAGGTCCAAGACTTTTATTATTATTAATGTTATTATTATTTGATTTATTTTTTTTCAATCTTATGTTCCTGCAGTGAACAATCTAACATTTTTTTTGTCATTCTTGCAGTTGCATTTTCTGGTTTTGGGCATTTCAGGGGCATCCCCATGTGATCTTGAGGTGGATTCTTCAGTGGTCTGGGCAATGGGAGGCTCAAGGTTAAAAGCTGGACTATATAAAAAAAAAGTATAAAAAGGAAGGAAGACAGTGGGGCAGAGCTGTATTTTGGGACAATCCCATCAGCTGCAGGATGACTGCAATCTGTGCCCACTTAATACTCTAGGATCAGGTGTAAGTTAGTCAAAATTAAACATTTGCAATTCAGATACAGCAGGTACTTTTACACAACTTTCCAATTAGAGGTGGGCCTTGCCATTTGTTGGCTAGGGTGAAAATATGTGTAGGGGTTACTTGTCTGACCTTGTATAAAGAATTGAGAAAATATAAAGGCATTGTTTGTGCATAAAGGGACAGTAAAGTCAAAATTAAACTTTTACGATTCAGATAGATCATGTGATTTTAAACAACTGTCCAATCAACTTCTATTATCAATTCTGCTTAGTTCTCTTAGTATCCTTTGTAAAGAGTATTCCTAGATGAGCTCAGGAGCATGCACGTGCCATCTGGCAGCAAGTACTTCTGCTATGTGTTTAACCCCTTTTAAGGATTAAGCACATAGATGTGGAGGGTCGCTATACTTAGTGGTCGATTTATCAAGCTGCGGCGGACAGGGGCATACATATGCACTCCTGTCCGCCGCAGCTCGCCTCTGGCGTGTTGAAATTGCCGCCATTCAGCATTGCACACAAGCGCTATCTTGTGCTCACATACAATCCTGCCCCCTGCTGGCGCACACTCAATCAAGCGCAAGCAGGAGCTGTCAATCCCCACCGGTCGGACGAGACTGGGGGAAATTGAAATTTGCCACCCACGAGAAGTCGAAAGGTTAGGGAAGCAGCGATCTGATGACCGCTGCTTGTTAAATACGGACTGCAAGTTCTCTTGTGAGAACCTGCAGTCGTAGGGGGCGAAGCGAAGGCTTTGATAAATCGACCCCTTAATACTGCATGCTGTAACAACTAGAGCATGTCATTTTTCTCTTACAATTTAAGTGCTGACTCTACAAAACTGAGCTCTCACCCTGAAAAGTTAAACTGCAAATTCACAGTATGTTAATCCCAAATCTCAGACTGATAATGTGCAGTTATAATTACCAGAATAAGCCAATTTATCGGGCTAAATCTTGCCAATGCATTCATGAGAAAGTACAGAGAAACCACAATCTTTGTTTCCCAGCTCTTAAATCAGCCCTTTCTTTCCAACATTCTGGCACTAATTACACTGCAAGTCTATATGGTTAACCTCCACAAAGTGGTTAAACACATAGTTAAATTACTGTTCATTGCTGCAGAGAACTGTTGGTCTCGAGCAATATGGCTGCACATAAGTACTAATGACCAATAACACACTGGCATGACAAGCAATATCTAGGGGGGAGTTAGACCCTATATTGTAATGTAGTTATCTCTCTTTGCTAGTGCTAAAATTACAATCTCAGACAAATTAGAGGGTTTTTTCTTGTTGTTATTTTACTAGAATAGTCCTTTCATTTCTAGAGAGACTCTGCAGCAGTACAACCAAGTAAGCAGGTTACAGAAGTGACCATGCCTAGTAATTATTTGCATAGCTCATAATGTGCTCAAAATATCAAATAAAGATGTATTCAGTCTAATTTGTACAATACCTAAAGGGATATGAAACCCAAACATTTTCTTTTGTGTTTCTCACACAGCAGACCATTTTAAAAAGGTTTCCAGTTTACTTCTATTATCAAATTTGCTTCATTCTCATAATATTATGTATTGAAGCGATACCTAGATAGGCATCTGGAGCACTACATAGCAGGAATAGTGATGCCATCTAGTGTTCTTGCAAATGTATAACATTCTTGCAAAACTGCTGCCATATAGTGCCTGCTTTTCAACAAAAGATACCAAGGGAACGAAACAAATATTATAGAAGTAAATTAGAAAGTTGTTTAAAATTGCATGCTCTATCTGAATCATGAAATAAATATTTCATATCCCTTTAACTCACGTAATATGATTGATAATAGCACACCCTGAGCTATCCACTCAAAGTATAGTGTAACATAGTAACAAAGAATCATAGTAGATGAGGTAAAAAAAGACAAAAGTCCATCGAGTTCAACCTATACAAATCTTTATATACTTACAAAAAAGCTCCAGTTGATCTTAAATGAATCCCATTAAAAAGGTGATCCATTTAACACAAGCAATCAAATCCCTGAATTATGTTTCTAGCCAGAAATGTATCTAAACAATTTTAAGTGTATCTAAGGTATTGGCATTTACTGCCTCCTTAGGTAATGAGTTCCACAATTTGATTGCTCTTATAGTGAAAAAACATTTACATTGCAGGAGATTAAATCTCTTTTCCCCCAGTTTTAAATTGTGACCTCTTGTTACAAACAATTTTCTTGGAACAAACAGAATCATGTCAACTCTGAAACGCCCTATTTCTAGAAAACAGACCCTGTTTGGCTAACTAAAAAATGTTGCCTGTGTTAAGGTCCTCTCATAAATCTTTTTTTTAAACATACTTATAATGGTACCATACACTTGTAATACCAAATTGTGCACTATTCTTAGCCCTTGCTTTCAGTTGTGCTCCACTTGAAATCTAGTCTCTATGTCTAAAGGTTTCCTTTATGCTGTTAATTAGATACAGGAAGAGGGTAGGAAAATGCAGTAACTCTCATTGTAAATGTGGCATGTTGTGACAAAATAAGCCTCTCAGAGAAAGCTTTAACTCTTAGAATCGTAATTCACTGTGAAGACAAAATCTTTTAATTAAAAGGTTGTAAAACTCAAAATAGAAAACTACATGAAAACCTTTCAGTTCTAAACGGACACTTTAGTGCAACAGACACGTATGAGCAAAATGTTTCTAAAAAAAGTGATGGTGTCTATTAGGGTTGCACCGATACCATTTTTTTAAGACTGAGTACAAGTACCGATACTTTTTTTCAAATACTCACCGATACCAATTACCGATACTTTTTTTTTATGTCATAACAGTTTACCAAGCACAATACAGACTAATGATTTAAGATCACTTCTTTATAATTATGAACTGTATCTTAAAAGACATTTTGAAATAATAAAACAGTTTTATATGCTTGTTGTCACAAAGTTCACAGAATATGTTTATAAATAAAATTATTACAATAACATATATTAATGACAACAACAATAAATAAGAGCTGCAGCAGCTGGGGCTGGAAAGCTACAATTTAAAGGGACGATTACTGGATGCAATTGGGTTGTAGGGTGCCTATATAACTGATAAATCTGACACTTGTACTTAATATAGAGTCGTATAATTTAATTCTGAAAATAATATTGGGGAAGGAGTATCCCAGTAATCCCCTTTGAGAAAAATGGGGCATTTGTATTCTACTGACTCAACAGAAAATATGGCTGGTCTTCATATTTTTCCAGGGCTGCTTTTTATTCCCAGTCCAGCCCTGGCTAAGGGTGTTCCTCAGAGTACAGTATGTTTTGAGCATAATTGTGCAAGATGAGAGGCCTCCAGCTGTAAAGTAGCAGCTTTTAAAGCACTGCTCTAACGTAAAAGAATACAAATAACAGCAATTTGTATTGGCAGAACAGAAGTGAACAATTTTTAGTTAAGTCTCCACTCCAGCTTAAACTGAAATGGGAACATACAGTTTTAAAAACGCCACAAGATGGCATATGGGTAGGAATTGGAGGTATCGGTTTAAGTATCGGTGCATTTGCATGAGTACAAGTACTCATGCAAATACTTGGTATCGGCACCGATACCGATACTAGTATAGGTATCGGTGCAACCCTAGTGTCTATGCTAGGTTTCATTGTGCACAACATATATGTACCTATTGTGTTAGGAGCCAGAAATAAATTTGGCTCCCAGGATTTGTCAATTCCTTAATTAAAAAGTTCTTAAAGGGACAGTAAACACCAGAATTTTTGTTGTTTAAAAAGGTAGATAATCCCTTTATTACCCATTCCCCAATTTTGCATAACCAACACAGTTATAATAATATACTTTTTACCTCTGTGTTTACCTTGAATCTATGCCTCTGCAAACTGCCCCCTTATTTCAATTCTTTTGACAGACTTGCATTTTTAGCCAATCATTTCTGACTCCTAAGAGCTTCACGTGCCTGAACTCAATCTATATGAAACACATGCACTAACTCCCTCTAGTGGTGAAAAACTGTCAAAATGCTTTCAGATTAGTGGCAGCCTTCAAGGTCTAAGAAATTAGCACATGAACCTCCTAGATTTAGATTTCAACTAAGAATACCAAGAGAACAAAGCAAAATTGGTAATAAACGTAAATTGGAAAGTTGATTAAAATTACATGCCCTATTTAAATCATGAAAGATTTGTTTTTACTTTACTGTCCCTTTAACTGTTCAGTAATTAGGGTTGCCACCTGTCCCTTAAAATACAAACACTTATAATTAAGCTGCACATACTGCAGGGTGTGCAGGGAGGAATATGAATAGTGCTGTCCAGAAACACAGTTCATGTTCCTCCCTGCACACCCTGCAGCATGTGTAACTCATAAGTGTCCAGGGAAACATGGCTGAGGTGGCAACCCTAGTTCAGTTCCATGTTTCTTTAAAAGAACATAAAACAACATCTTTGCCATACACTTTCATTATTTATTTTGCACCTATTCCTGTCATTTTAAGTGACATAAAAGAAAATGCTCCAATATGTTAGTGCATTTTATTATAGCAATATTGTTTGCATATTACTGTGTTTAACCCTTGCAAAGTCAGCTCCAAAGTAGCAATGTGTAGCTCAGCCCATCTGATGTGGTGGGTACAATTAGCCACCAATCAGCAAGCGCAACCCAGGTGCTGAACCAAAAATGGGCCGGCTCCTTAGCTTAGATTCCTGCTTTTTCAAATAAAGATAGCAAGAGAGGGAAAAAAATTGATAATAGGAGTAGATTAGAAAGTTGCTTGCTCTATCTGAATCATTAAACAATATATTTGGGTTTAGTATCCCTTTACTATTTCTCAACCTTCCCTATATCTGTCCCAAAATGAATTCAGCAGAGATGAAACGATCACAAACCACAGAAACAATTGAGATTTTGCTAATAACAGGACTGTGGTTACTCCAATAGGAAGTCTGGATTGCTTCCTACACGCAAGGCAAGTGGAAGAGAGAGTTTAGCAACTGAAAAAAAAAACAACCGCAGCAAACATTCCTAACACTTTCACAATCACTCACCTAGTATGGTAATTTATTGCAAATCTGGAGAAAAGTATTGGTATTTACTAGCCCTTTAAGAGAGTTGAGGCATGAAATACTAAGACAGAGCAGCGCCTGCTGATAAATATCACACTGAGAATAATACAATTAGACCTCCTTAGGTAATCTTACATACCCCCACTGCTATCAGACCCAACAGAGAGATTATGATTGGCAAAGTAAAAGCAGGCCAGTGCAATCTAATAACTTCCTTCATTTTTTCACATAATTGAAATATGATTCATCAGATGACCTTCATCTCTGTTTACCAAGATATAAATTAATATGGAACAAAAGACAAATAATGGCGACAATGGAAGATAAATGTACACATTGTATAATACACAGAACTTTAGTTTATTTATTCTTGTATATAATAGGCTGTGGAGAACGTGTTGTAAGTTATACGATTCTCTTTTTTTCTATTTTTTTAAGGGACATGAAACCCCAAATTTTTCTTTCTTGATTTAGGTAGAACACACAATTTTTTTTTTTTTTTTAAATCTTTTATTTATGGACCAAAACATTATTCAAAAAACAAGAACAAGATATCTGTTATCGTGTGCATAAAAAAGCATACAATAAGAAAGATAAACAATTAGAAACTAGCATGCTATTACAGCGTTATACAATCTTATTACCTTGTTTAACTTAAACATTGTTATGTTAATTCCTCTTAACATATAACTTTAAGATTATATTTCATACAGTTCATAATAATGTTACAACTTAACATCTTATACATTTATCTCCGAGAATGTCTTGGGATTTTTCTTTTTTTTTTAACCCCTACCCTTTGCCTTCTCCCCCACGTGCGAGGAGAAGAGAAGACAGAGAAAAAAAAAAAAAAAAAAAAAAAAAAAAGAAAGGGAGAAAGAAACAGTAAGGGATCCTTCCCTCCCGTCTCCCTCACTCGCCCAACTCCCAATAACTATCAGTTCCCTAATATCCCTATTTCTGTGTTTTTGAAAGGGAAAATTATATGATTTATTTCAGTAGGGGAGAATATTTTTAAAAAATTTGCCCAGTTATTGAAAAACCTATTGATGTCCTGATCATTTTCTAGGTTTATATCTCTTTGTTCTAACATACATTGGCCTAGATTTGGAGTTCGGCGGTAAAAGGGCTGTTAACGCTCCGCGGGTTTTTTTCTGGCCGCACCATAAATTTAACTCTGGTATCGAGAGTTCAAACAAATGCTGCGTTAGGCTCCAAAAAAGGAGCGTAGAGCATATTTACCGCAAATGCAACTCTCGATACCAGAGTTGCTTACGGACGCGGCCGGCATCAAAAACGTGCTCGTGCACGATTCTCCCATAGGAAACAATGGGGCAGTTTGAGCTGAAAAAAAACCTAACACCTGCAAAAAAGCAGCGTTCAGCTCTTAACGCAGCCCCATTGTTTCCTATGGGGAAACACTTCCTACGTCTGCACCTAACACCCTAACATGTACCCCGAGTCTAAACACCCCTAACCTTACACTTATTAACCCCTAATCTGCCGCCCCCGCTATCGCTGACCCCTGCATTACACTTTTAACCCCTAATCTGCCGCTCCGTAAACCGCCGCCACCTACGTTATCCCTATGTACCCCTAATCTGCTGCCCTAACATCGCCGACCCCTATGTTATATTTATTAACCCCTAATCTGCCCCCCACAACGTCGCCGACACCTGCCTACACTTATTAACCCCTAATCTGCCGAGCGGACCTGAGCGCTACTATAATAAAGTTATTAACCCCTAATCCGCCTCACTAACCCTATCATAAATAGTATTAACCCCTAATCTGCCCTCCCTAACATCGCCGACACCTAACTTCAATTATTAACCCCTAATCTGCCGACCGGAGCTCACCGCTATTCTAATAAATGTATTAACCCCTAAAGCTAAGTCTAACCCTAACACTAACACCCCCCTAAGTTAAATATAATTTTTATCTAACGAAATAAATTAACTCTTATTAAATAAATGATTCCTATTTAAAGCTAAATACTTACCTGTAAAATAAATCCTAATATAGCTACAATATAAATTATAATTATATTATAGCTATTTTAGGATTAATATTTATTTTACAGGCAACTTTGTAATTATTTTAACCAGGTACAATAGCTATTAAATAGTTAAGAACTATTTAATAGTTACCTAGTTAAAATAATAACAAATTTACCTGTAAAATAAATCCTAACCTAAGATATAATTAAACCTAACACTACCCTATCAATAAAATAATTAAATAAACTACCTACAATTACCTACAATTAACCTAACACTACACTATCAATAAATTAATTAAACACAATTGCTACAAATAAATACAATTAAATAAACTATCTAAAGTACAAAAAATAAAAAAGAACTAAGTTACAGAAAATAATAAAATATTTACAAACATAAGAAAAATATTACAACAATTTTAAACTAATTACACCTACTCTAAGCCCCCTAATAAAATAACAAAGCCCCCCAAAATAAAAAATTCCCTACCCTATTCTAAAATACAAATATTACAAGCTCTTTTACCTTACCAGCCCTGAACAGGGCCCTTTGCGGGGCATGCCCCAAGAATTTCAGCTCTTTTGCCTGTAAAAAAAAACATACAATACCCCCCCCCCCAACATTACAACCCACCACCCACATACCCCTAATCTAACCCAAACCCCCCTTAAATAAACCTAACACTAATCCCCTGAAGATCTTCCTACCTTGTCTTCACCATACCAGGTTCACCGATCCGTCCTGGCTCCAAGATCTTCATCCAACCCAAGCGGGGGTTGGCGATCCATAATCCGGTGCTCCAAAGTCTTCCTCCTATCCGGCAAGAAGAGGACATCCGGACCGGCAAACATCTTCTCCAAGCGGCATCTTCTATCTTCTTCCATCCGATGACGACCGGCTCCATCTTGAAGACCTCCAGCGCGGATCCATCCTCTTCTTCCGACGACTAGACGACGAATGACGGTTCCTTTAAGGGACGTCATCCAAGATGGCGTCCCTCGAATTCCGATTGGCTGATAGGATTCTATCAGCCAATCGGAATTAAGGTAGGAATTTTCTGATTGGCTGATGGAATCAGCCAATCAGAATATAGTTCAATCCGATTGGCTGATCCAATCAGCCAATCAGATTGAGCTCGCATTCTATTGGCTGATCGGAACAGCCAATAGAATGCGAGCTCAATCTGATTGGCTGATTGGATCAGCCAATCGGATTGAACTATATTCTGATTGGCTGATTCCATCAGCCAATCAGAAAATTCCTACCTTAATTCCGATTGGCTGATAGAATCCTATCAGCCAATCGGAATTCGAGGGACGCCATCTTGGATGACGTCCCTTAAAGGAACCGTCATTCGTCGTCTAGTCGTCGGAAGAAGAGGATGGATCCGCGCTGGAGGTCTTCAAGATGGAGCCGGTCGTCATCGGATGGAAGAAGATAGAAGATGCCGCTTGGAGAAGATGTTTGCCGGTCCGGATGTCCTCTTCTTGCCGGATAGGAGGAAGACTTTGGAGCACCGGATTATGGATCGCCAACCCCCGCTTGGGTTGGATGAAGATCTTGGAGCCAGGACGGATCGGTGAACCTGGTATGGTGAAGACAAGGTAGGAAGATCTTCAGGGGATTAGTGTTAGGTTTATTTAAGGGGGGTTTGGGTTAGATTAGGGGTATGTGGGTGGTGGGTTGTAATGTTGGGGGGGGGTATTGTATGTTTTTTTTTACAGGCAAAAGAGCTGAAATTCTTGGGGCATGCCCCGCAAAGGGCCCTGTTCAGGGCTGGTAAGGTAAAAGAGCTTGTAATATTTGTATTTTAGAATAGGGTAGGGAATTTTTTATTTTGGGGGGCTTTGTTATTTTATTAGGGGGCTTAGAGTAGGTGTAATTAGTTTAAAATTGTTGTAATATTTTTCTTATGTTTGTAAATATTTTATTATTTTCTGTAACTTAGTTCTTTTTTATTTTTTGTACTTTAGATAGTTTATTTAATTGTATTTATTTGTAGCAATTGTGTTTAATTAATTTATTGATAGTGTAGTGTTAGGTTAATTGTAGGTAATTGTAGGTAGTTTATTTAATTATTTTATTGATAGGGTAGTGTTAGGTTTAATTATATCTTAGGTTAGGATTTATTTTACAGGTAAATTTGTTATTATTTTAACTAGGTAACTATTAAATAGTTCTTAACTATTTAATAGCTATTGTACCTGGTTAAAATAATTACAAAGTTGCCTGTAAAATAAATATTAATCCTAAAATAGCTATAATATAATTATAATTTATATTGTAGCTATATTAGGATGTATTTTACAGGTAAGTATTTAGCTTTAAATAGGAATTATTTATTTAATAAGAGTTAATTTATTTCGTTAGATAAAAATTATATTTAACTTAGGGGGGTGTTAGTGTTAGGGTTAGACTTAGCTTTAGGGGTTAATACATTTATTAGAATAGCGGTGAGCTCCGGTCGGCAGATTAGGGGTTAATAATTGAAGGTAGGTGTCGGCGATGTTAGGGAGGGCAGATTAGGGGTTAATACTATTTATGATAGGGTTAGTGAGGCGGATTAGGGGTTAATAACTTTATTATAGTAGCGCTCAGGTCCGCTCGGCAGATTAGGGGTTAATAAGTGTAGGTAGGTGTCGGCGACGTTGAGGGGGGCAGATTAGGGGTTAATAAATATAACATAGGGGTCGGCGATGTTAGGGGTAGCAGATTAGGGGTACATAGGGATAACGTAGGTGGCGGCGATTTGCGGTCGGAAGATTAGGGGTTAATTATTTTAAGTAGCTTGCGGCGACGTTGTGGGGGGCAAGTTAGGGGTTAATAGATATAATACAGGGGTCGGCGGTGTTAGGGGCAGCAGATTAGGGGTACATAAGTATAACGTAGGTGGCGGTCGGCAGATTAGGGGTTAAAAATTTTAATCGAGTGGCGGCGATGTGGGGGGACCTCGGTTTAGGGGTACATAGGTAGTTTATGGGTGTTAGTGTACTTTAGGGTACAGTAGTTAAGAGCTTTATAAACCGGCGTTAGCCAGAAAGCTCTTAACTCCTGCTATTTTCAGGCGGCTGGAATCTTGTCGTTAGAGCTCTAACGCTCACTGCAGAAACGACTCTAAATACCAGCGTTAGAAAGATCCCATTGAAAAGATAGGCTACGCAAATGGCGTAGGGGGATCTGCGGTATGGAAAAGTCGCGGCTGAAAAGTGAGCGTTAGACCCTTTAATCACTGACTCCAAATACCAGCGGGCGGCCAAAACCAGCGTTAGGAGCCTCTAACGCTGGTTTTGACGGCTACCGCCGAACTCTAAATCTAGGCCATTGTTTTTTCATGCAATTTTTCACTTCAGAGATACTAGGAATTGAGCAACTCTTCCATTTTTTGCAGATTAAATATCTGGTAGCAAGGATAGTGGAGGTTACAATTTTTTCATTATTCTGTTTGCCAGGTTCTTTCTTTAAACAGAGTACTGACTGGTAGAAAGTTAGGGAAAGAGGAGCTATTTTTAGTACATTTTTTAGCCAGTATTCCACTTTAAGCCAAAAAATTTTAATTTTTGGGCAATACCATATCATATGTGGGAAATCCGCTGCGAAGTATGAGCATTTGGGGCATTTATTAAATCCTAAGTTGCCAGATCTACAGCCTCTCTCGGGGGTAAAATATGCCCTATGGAGGAATTTAGCATGGGCCTCTCGCCATGTAGCTGAGAGTGTGTTCTGAGCCACCTTTTTTATTGAGAGTTGCAGAGTTTTTTGATCTATGTTACACTGAACCATTAATGTATTCCAGAATAGTGCCAGATGTGTTAAAACGGGGAGACCCTTATTTGAACCCAGGAAATAATAACATGGTGCAATGGACATATGAGCATTTCTAGTTAGCACCAACCAGTCATCAAGTTTGCCCATGCTCCAGTTCCAGCCTTTTTCTTTGACTAATTCCAACGCATAGTGTCGGAGTTGCAAATAGGCAAAGAAGTCTCGGTTTGACAAATTAAACTCTGTGTTTATTTCCTGAAATGATTTAATGCATTGTCTCTCTTTGTCTATTATTTGATAAACATTCTTTAGACCAGCAGAGTCCCATCTTCTGAAGACCGCAGAATGAATTCCTGCTTGGAATTTAGGATTTCCTAGTATCGAGAGGTAGATAGAAGCTTTACTATTAATTAGGAGGAGCTTGGTTATTTTTTGCCAGGCTTTAAGCGGGTTGTAAAATGCTTTAAGCTTTTTAATTTCTGTCGGGATTTCTTTAATGTCTAGATGGGTCAATGCGGAGGGCCAGTAAGGATAAGAGACACTGGATTCCAATTCGTTATTTAAAACATAATTATTACATGCAATCCAGTCTGTGACTATACGTGCAAGAAAACAGAGGTTGTAAAGCCTTATATCAGGTAAGGCCAGTCCTCCATATTCTTTTGGTACTGAAAGTTTTCCGAAAGAAATTTTTGATCTTTTCCCTTGCCAGAGAAATTTTTTAAGTGCACTATTGAATGAGCGGATGTCTTTTCCAAGTAGTAATAATGGTGTATTTTGAAGAATATAAAGTAGTTTCGGTAGGAGGGCCATTTTAAATAGAGCAATCCGGCCAGAAAGTGATAAGGGCAGATTTTGCCAATCTTTAAGTTTTTCTTTAATCGTTTTGAAAACTGGAAGAATGTTAAGATTGTAGAGATCGGTACTTTTAACCGGGATATGAATCCCTAGGTATTTAAAAGATTCCGTAACCTGTCTGAAGGGGATATTTGTTACTGAATTTGTATTTTTCCTAAGCCAGAATATTTCAGATTTCGTCATATTTACTTTGTAACCTGAAAAGGAACCAAAGTGATCCATTATATGAAGAAGCTTAGGCATGTTTAATTTGGTATTTGTCATATAGACAAGCAAATCATCTGCATAGAGCCCAGTTCTTATTTCATGGTTATGAATTTTAATACCATCCAAGGATTGTCTTATTTTAATTGCTAACGGCTCAATGGCAATATCCAAGAGGAGCGGGGAGAGAGGGCAGCCCTGACGCGTTCCTCTACCTAAGAAAATAGGAGATGAGATATTCCTATTTACTATCAGTTTTGTGGAAGGTTGGGTATAAAGATTCGCAACAAAATCAGAAAAATTACCCCTGATGCCGAAATGATTTAAAGAAGAATAGATATGCTCATGAGTGATAGAATCAAATGCCTTTTCAGCATCAATGGATATAATGGCAAGATCATGTGTACCCTCTCCCCCGCTGTCCCCCTCAGATACCGTCTCGTAATACTCTGTCACAACCAAGACCTCCCTAATTTTTACAGCAGAGTTCCTATTATTTAGGAACCCTGATTGATCTGTATGAATGATTTTTGTGAGAGCCCCTTGTAGTCTGGATGCCAAAATTGCGGCTAAGATTTTATAATCGCCGTTAAGTAAAGCAATTGGTCTATATGACTCCTTATAAGAAGGATCTTTATCTCCTTTAAGTATCAATGTTGTATAGGAGTGAGAAAAGGAGGGGGGGATGGGTTTGCCGTCAATGTAAAAACTATTAAAAAGAATACAAAGATGCGAAGTAACTTCAGTAGACATAATTTTATAGAACTCACTAGGGAGACCATCGGGACCGGCTGCTTTATTGAAAGATAGGTTAGATATTGTTTTCCCAATCTCTTCTGCCGTGATGGGGGCGTTAAGACTATTAGTGTCTTCTAGATTTAATGTAGGATATTTAATTCCACTCCAGAAATGAGCAGATTTCTTTGTGTCATTACTATTGAGCATGTAGAGCTCCTTATAATATTGATGAAATACACCAAGAATATCGTCAGGTTTAGTAAGGTACTCCCCTTTATGCTGGAGTTTGTCTATATTTGGTTGCTTTTTTTCATTTTTGATTAGTTTAGCCAGCATTTTACCAGATTTGTTGCCATATCTATACATTCTGGCCTGGATTTTCAGTTCTTTTTGAGTTTCTTGGGATAAGATGAAGGAGTCCCTCTCGCTTTTAGCTCTCATATATTTTGCCCAGTTAAGGGAGGTTTTATTAAGCAAGTATTGATTATAAGAGTTAAGCAAAAACTTACATGCTTCTTTTTCTTTTAATCTAGTTTTCTTAAGTAGAGCAGCATTGTATGCAATGATTTCACCCCTCATTACTGCCTTCGCAGTCTCCCAGAATAGTTCAGGGTTTTCCAAATGCTCTCTATTGAACTGTACATATTCTTTATATGTATTTAAAAGCCGACTTTTAAATTTTGAATCAGATGCAAGATAATAAGGAAAGAAGAAACGAGGTGTGTTAGGGAGTGTATGAGCTAATTGTAGCACGAGAGAGATAGGTGCATGATCCGATAAGAGTATAGGCATTACCTCAGCCTTGACCCTTGTTGATATAAGGCGCTCATCCATCAAGAATACATCGATTCTAGACATGGTCTTGTGAGCCTTCGAGAGGCATGTAAACATCTGAGCAGATGGGTTCTGAATCCTCCAAATGTCACATAGAGCTAAGTTGGTCTTGATTTTTCTATACATTTTAGATTCTAAGTTATCTCTCTTTTGTTTCAAGTGTTTAGTATTTTGTCTGAGCCTATCTACTGGGCATTGTGGTGCCATGTTGAAATCGCCCCCTACAATCAAAAGGCCTTCTGCATAAGATAGGAGCTTCGACTGGAGAGTATTCCAGAATTCTGCATCGAACACATTTGGGCCGTAGACATTGCAAAGCGTATACAGCCTCTGTGCAATTTTTATTTTTATTAGGACATATCTCCCCCCCGGATCGGCAACAGAGCTGACAACTTCTGCCCCAATCCTTTTACCTATTAGTATTGCTACCCCCCTCTTTCTCTTAATACCAGCAGTAAAGTATATTTCTTTAACCCAGGAAGTTTTTAATTTTAAAGATTCTTCAGCAGATAAATGGGTTTCTTGTATGAAACCAATATCAGTTTGGGATTTACGTAATTGTGTAAGGATTGCCTTTCGTTTAATGGGTGTAGAAATCCCTCCTACGTTCCAAGACACTATTTTACATTTTTCTATTGGATCCATTTAATACAAAAAGAGGAGGAAAGGAAGAAAGAGGGAGAAGGGGAGAAGAGACCAAGGGAGGGAGAGAGAAGAAGGAGAAAAAGAAAAGAACAAAAACAACAACAAAAACAAAAACAGAAACAGAAACAAAAAACAAAACAAAGCAAAAAAAAAAAAAAAAAAGAAAAAAAAAGAAAAAATGAATTTAATTTACCCCGCACGTGGGGGAAGAGAGTCCCAGGACCCATGTCTGTTGGACAGCACGGGTCTACCCTAATAGGAACCTGAGTTTCAGCCATTTTTTTTATTAACTTCCAGTGTTTATTGTACTCCTGTCCTCTATTTATTAAGTTAAAGGTTCAAGTGTTTTATAGAACTTTTCAGCCTGACTGGCTTCTTCAAACCAGTGCGTTTTCTCAAGTGCTATGACCTTAAGTTTGTGGGGGTATATTATCATCGCCCGATAGCCTTTTTCTATAAATTTGGAGCAGATAGGAGCAAGCTCCCGTCTATTAGTTGCTGTGTCCACAGAAAAATCTTGAAACAATAAGATTTTTGCCCCTTCAAAAGTAATCGGTTGCTGTCTACGATAATACTGAAATAAAGTTACTTTGTCCTGGTAGTTCAATAATTTTGCTATAACCGGTCTAGGTTTATTTCTGCTTTTATTATCTATGCGAAGGGGGCCAAGTCTATGCGCTCTCTCAACCAAAATAGGTTGGTGTGTGGATGGTATTTTCAACAGTTTGGGTAATAATTCTGAAATAAAGGGAATAAGGTTCTCATTTTGTTGTTCCTCTGGAAGACCCACAACTCTCACATTGTTCCTTCTGGATCTATTCTCTAGATCCTCTAGTTTGTTTTGAATTTTTTGTATATTAGTATTTGCATTTTCAAGATTGGAACCATGCAGAGTTGTTAGGTCCTCCAGATCGGATACCCTTTGTTCCGCTTCCTGCAATCTAGAAGAAAATTGCCGAACTTCCTGTGTTAACAGGAAAATATCTTGTCTAAGTTCAGTTTTGAGAGCATCAAATTTAGGGGCCAAAGCATTTGAGATACTGGTAACAAGATTTTGAATGCTTGTTACTTCTTGCAATTCTGATACATTAGCTGTACTTGATTGTATATCAGTGACAGTTTCTTGTGTGTTCCTAGGTTTCCTATCCTTTTGTCTAGCTGCCATAGAACACACAATTTTAAACAACTTTCCAGTTTACTTCTATTATCAAATTAGTTTCATTCTCATGGTATCATTTGTTGAAGGAGCAGCAATGCACTACTGGTTGATAACTGAACACCTGGGGTGAGCCAATGACAATAGGCAAATATATGCAGCCACCAATCAGCAGCTAGAACCCAGGTGCTTTGCTGCTACTGAGCTTTCCTAGATAAACCCTTCAACAAAGGATAACAAAAGAAAGCAAATTAAATAATAGAAGTAAATTCCAAAGTTGTTTAAAATTATATGCTTTGTCTAATTATGGCTTTAATGTCCCTTTCATTTCAAAATGCAACATTCATTGGCTGATTGGAACAGCCAATAGAATGCAAGCTCAATCCTATTGGCTGATTGGATCAGCCAATAGGATTGAACTTCAATCCTATTGGCTGATTGCATCAGCCAATAGGATTTTTCCTACCTTAATTCCGATTGGCTGATAGAATTGTATCAGCCAATCGGAATTGAAGGGATGCCATCTTGGATGACGTCACTTAAAGGAACCGTCATTGTTCAAGAAGACGTCGGATGAAGAGGATGCTCCGCGTCGGATGTCTAGAAGATGGAGCCACTCCGCGCCGGATGGATGAAGATAGAAGATGCCGTCTGGATGAAGACTTCTGCCCGGCTGGAGGACCACTTCTGCCGGATTCGTTGAGGACTTCGACCCGGTTGGGTGAAGACTTCTCACGGTAGGGTGATCTTCAAGGGGTTAGTGTTAGGTTTTTTTAAGGGGGGATTGGGTGGGTTTTAGAGTAGGGTTGGTTGTGTGGGTGGTGGGTTTTAATGTTGGGGGGTTGTACTTTTTTTTTACAGGTAAAAGAGCTGATTACTTTGGGGCAATGCCCCGAAAAAGGCCCTTTTAAGGGCTATTTGTAATTTAGTGTAGGGTAGGGCTTTTTTTTATTTTGGGGGGGCTTTTTTATTTTGTTAGGGGGATTAGATTAGGTGTAATTAGTTTAAAAATCTTGTAATTTGTTTATTATTTTCTGTAATTTAGTGTTTTGTTTTTTTTGCACTTTAGATAATTTTATTTAATTGTATTTAGTTTAGGGAATTTATTTAATTATAGTGTAGTGTTAGGTGTAATTGTAACTTAGGTTAGGTTTTATTTTACAGGTATATTTGTATTTATTTTAACTAGGAAGTTATTAAATAGTTAATAACTATTTAATAACTATTGTACCTAGTTAAAATAAATACAAACTTGCCTGTAAAATAAAAATAAACCCTAAGCTAGATACAATGTAACTATTAGTTATATTGTAGCTATCTTAGGGTTTATTTTATAGGTAAGTATTTGGTTTTAAATAGGAATAATTTATTTAATGATAGGAATATTTATTTAGATTTATTTAAATTATATTTAAGTTAGGGGGTGTTCGGTTTAAGCTTAGGTTTAGGGGTTAATAAATGTAATATAGTGGTGGCGGTGTAGGGGGTGGCAGATTAGGGGTTAATAAGTATAATGTAGGTGGTGGCGGTGTAGGGGGGCAGATTAGGGGTTAATAACTTCATGTAGGTGGTGGCGGTGGCAGGCAGCAGATTAGGGGTTAATAAGTATAATGTAGGTGGCGGCTGTGTCGGGGCGGCAGATTAGGGGTTATTAAGTATACTGTAGGTGGCGGCGGTGGCGGGGCGGCAGATTAGGGGTTAATAAGTACAATTTAGGTGGCGGCGGGGTGGGGGGGCAGATTAGGGGTGTTTAGACTCGGAGTACATGTTAGGGTGTTAGGTGTAAACGTTACCATAGGAATCAATGGGATATCGGGCAGCAACGAACATGAGCTTTCGCTGCTTCCAGGCTCCCGATGATTCCTATGGTATCCGCCGCCTCCAGGGCAGCGGATTGAAAAGCAGGTATGCTGGGCCGGAATAGTGCCGAGCGTACCTGCTAGTTATTTGATAACTAGCAAAAGTAGTCAGATTGTGCCGAATTTGCATTCGGAACATCTGTAATGACGTAAGCATCGACTGAGTCCGGCGGATCGTATGTTACGTCACAAAATTCTACTTTTGCCGGTCTGTAGGGTTTGATAACTAAAGGGAATCAAGCTCGCCACAAATATGCTGCGGAATTTCAGCGTATTTGCAGTTGACGGCTTGATAAATAGATGCCAATGACTGTGTGGAATATTACAGTGTTCTGCACTTCCATTCCTAACAGGAACTGAAAAGCTCACAATTTCAGAATGGAATTACAGGAAAAGGGGACAACATAAATAATGAAAATATACTGCAAAGTCTCTTTTATATGTGTGATTTATCATTTTATATTACTATCTCAAAGTGTTTAATATCCCTTTAATTGCATAATTTAACATAAATGTACTGAATGATTATTTGTGCAATAAAATGCTGAAAATGATCATCTTGAACTAATTTTAGCTTAAAGGGACACTGAACCCAATTTTTCTTTTGTGATTCAGATAGAGCATGCAATTTTAAGCAACTTTCTACTTTACTCCTATTATCAAATGTTCTTCATTCTCTTGGTATTTTTATTTGAAAAGCAAGAATGTAAGTTTTTTTTATGAACAACCTGGGTTGTCCTTGCTGACTGGTGGATAAATTCATCCACCAATAAACTAGTGCTATCCAGGGTTCTGGACTTTCTTTTTCAAATAAAGATAGCAAGAGAATGAAGAAAAATTGATAATTGGAGTAAATTAGAAAGTTGCTTAAAATTGCATGCTCTATCTGAATCACAAAAGAAAAAAAAATGGGTTTAGAGTCCCTTTAACATTGGCTTTAAAGGGACACTGAACCCAAATTTGTTCATTTGTAATTCAGA
Source organism: Bombina bombina (assembly GCF_027579735.1). Taxonomy (NCBI): domain Eukaryota; kingdom Metazoa; phylum Chordata; class Amphibia; order Anura; family Bombinatoridae; genus Bombina; species Bombina bombina. The sequence continues at coordinate 922,841,359 of NC_069500.1, forward strand.
AAGAACATGCAATTTGAAGCAACTTTCTAATTTACTCCTATTATCAATTTTTCTTCATTCTCTTGCTATCATTTTTTGAAAAAGAAGGCATCTAAACTTTTTTTTGGTTTCAGTACTCTGGACAGCACTTTTTTATTGGTGGATGAATTTATCCACCAATCAGCAAGGACAACCCAGGTTGTTCACCAAAAATGGGCCGGCATCTAAACTTACATTCTTGCATTTTAAATAAAGATATCAAGAGAATGAAGAAAATTTGATAATAGGAGTAAATTCGAAATTTGCATAATATTTCATGCTCAATCTGAATCATGAAATTACATTTTTGGGTACAGTGTCCCTTTAATTTTAGCTGGGTGGTCAGTAAAATCGTCCGGGTGGTGCACAAATCAAAAAGGTCCTGGGGAGAACACAGAAATTAGATAATAGAAGTAAATTAGAAGGTTGTTTAAAATTGCATGCTGTCTGTTCAATGAAAATTATTTTTTTATTTTACTGTCTCTTTAAGTTTTTTAAATGTTGCTTATTAAAAAAAAACATGTTCTGTGAAGAAAAAAACAGATTCCTTCAGGCTTGGCACTGCCAACTGATATAGGTAGTGAAGTTCTCCTTATCTCACAAAACAGTTGTGCAATTCCAATTAAATTTAATATGGATTTTAAACAGTTTTAATTAAAGGGATACTAAACCCATTTTTTTTTTCTTTCATGACTCAGAGCATGCAATTTTAAGCAACTTCTAATTTACACTCTTTTGCTATCTTTATCTAAAAAGCAGGAATGTAAAGATTAGGAGCCAGCCCATGTTTGGTTCAGAACCCTGGATAACACTTTCTTATTGGTGGCTACATTTAGCAAACCAATAAGCAAGCATAACCTACGTTCTCAACCAAAATTGGTCCGGCTCGTAAGCTTTACATTCCTGCTTTTTAAATAAAGTTAGCAAGAGAACAAGAAAAATGTATAATAGGAGTAAATTAGAACGTTGCTTAAAAATGCATTCTCTATCTGAATCATGAAAGAAAAAAAATTGGTTTAGTGTTCCTTTAAACATTTTTCATGCAACAATTAATAATAATAATAATATCTTGAAAATAGTGCTCTTTCATATGAATGATAGAGCTTTTGTGGGTGTAATCTCCCTTTAAAAAAATCAAACTTTTGGGCCTTGTCCCATTTCTCTTCACAGCTACCCCGTGATAGCAGAGAGAATGGGTCAGCAATCTTTTCACTGGCTTGATTTCTTTTTTTCTACTCGCTGAGTTTACATTTCTTAGCTAAATGATGGCATTTGATGTGGAAAGGCAAAGAAATATATAAAAAAAGACAGATAAAAGTGTGAAACAGTAGGGAAAAAATAAAGAATAAGGCAAAAGAGTGAGTGGACTTGGCAGCTATCAATGGTTGCACTGTGTGAGGAGACCGGAAATGCGGCACAAAAACATTTGTAAATAGCCTGGTCTTTGCTTCCTGAATGTAACAGAGACATATACAGACACCCATTGTTCTAAGCCATGGTGTAGTTAAGAACACTTGATACAAAGGCCCAAGCCTCAAATCTTTAGCACTGTTTATTTACTATGGCTACTGATTTTAAAAGATTCAAGAGAATGAATGAGTGCGTAACATCGGTACCATATATACTGTTTGTGAAACACTGTGCAGTCATGTTGGACTATTATTATGAATGGAATTAGTATGATGAATATGCCCTAGTTACTAATGTATTGTTTTTAATCTTAAGGACTTTATGTGCACTGGTTCTTACCGTATGTCATTTTTTCACTACTCACTGAGGAACCCAATGTTTTTAACCCTGGCGTTAAAGGGACTTAAAGCACCTTAAAGTGATGGTAATTCCTAACGTTTTTGAAATGCTAGGATTTACCAGTGCAACAAATAAAGGGGACTTTCAGTCGTGAAGTTTAAAATACTTCATGCTGAAAGTTCCTTTATTTGTCTGCAGCGTATGCTGCACTGAGTGCCTCAGGTAGCCCGCAGCAGAACACTATTCTTTCAATGAGCTGACCTTAATTACCTCTTAGCCAATAGTAGTGCAGGCCAGCTGGCATTATGCCGGATAGCTAGCACGCTATTGGCTAAGATCACTGGAAAAATAGGCCTAGATTTGGAGTTCGGCGGTAAAAGGGCTGTTAACGCTCCGCGGGCTTTTTTCTGGCCGCACCATAAATTTAACTCTGGTATCGAGAGTTTAAACAAATGCTGCGTTAGGCTCCAAAAAAGGAGCGTAGAGCATTTTTACCGCAAATGCAACTCTCGATACCAGAGTTGCTTACGGACGCGGCCGGCCTCAAAAACGTGCTCGTGCACGATTCTCCCATAGGAAACAATGGGGCTGTTTGAGCTGAAAAAAAACCTAACACCTGCAAAAAAGCAGCGTTCAGCTCCTAACGCAGCCCCATTGTTTCCTATGGGGAAACACTTCCTACGTCTGCACCTAACACCCTAACATGTACCCCGAGTCTAAACACCCCTAACCTTACACTTATTAACCCCTAATCTGCCGCCCCCGCTATCGCTGACACCTGCATATTTTTTTTAACCCCTAATCTGCCCCCCTCAACGTCGCCGACACCTGCCTACACTTATTAACCCCTAATCTGCCGAGCGGACCTGAGCGCTACTATAATAAAGTTATTAACCCCTAATCCGCCTCACTAACCCTATCATAAATAGTATTAACCCCTAATCTGCCCTCCCTAACATCGCCGACACCTACCTTCAATTATTAACCCCTAATCTGCCGAGCGGACCTCACCGCTACTGTAATAAATGTATTAACCCCTAAAGCTAAGTCTAACCCTAATACTAACACCCCCCTAAATTAAATATAATTTTTATCTAACGAAATAAATTAACTCTTATTAAATAACTTATTCCTATTTAAAGCTAAATACTTACCTGTAAAATAAATCCTAATATAGCTACAATATAAATTATAATTATATTATAGCTATTTTAGGATTAATATTTATTTTACAGGCAACTTTGTAATTATTTTAACCAGGTACAATAGCTATTAAATAGTTAAGAACTATTTAATAGTTACCTAGTTAAAATAATAACAAATTTACCTGTAAAATAAATCCTAACCTAAGATATAATTAAACCTAACACTACCCTATCAATAAATTAATTAAATAAACTACCTACAATTACCTACAATTAACCTAACACTACACTATCAATAAATTAATTAAACACAATTGCTACAAATAAATACAATTAAATAAACTAGCACAAAGTACAAAAAATAAAAAAGAACTAAGTTACAAAAAATAATAAAATATTTACAAACATAAGAAAAATATTACAACAATTTTAAACTAATTACACCTACTCTAAGCCCCCTAATAAAATAACAAAGCCCCCCAAAATAAAAAATTCCCTACCCTATTCTAAATTAAAAAAGTTACAAGCTCTTTTACCTTACCCGCCCTGAACAGGGCCCTTTGCGGGGCATGCCCCAAGGATTTCAGCTCTTTTGCCTGTAAAAAAAAACATACAATACCCCCCCCCAACATTACAACCCACCACCCACATACCCCTAATCTAACCCAAAAAAGCCAATAGAATGCGAGCTCAATCTGATTGGCTGATTGGATCAGCCAATCGGATTGAACTTGATTCTGATTGGCTGATTCCATCAGCCAATCAGAAAATTCCTACCTTAATTCCGATTGGCTGATAGAATCCTATCAGCCAATCGGAATTCGAGGGACGCCATCTTGGATGACGTCCCTTAAAGGAACCGTCATTCATCGGGAGACAACGGAAGAAGAGGATGGATCCGCGTCGCCTGCTTCAAGATGGACCCGCTCCGCACCGGATGGAAGAAGATTGAAGATGCCGCTTGGAGAAGATGTTTGCCGGTCCGGATGTCCTCTTCTTGCCGGATAGGAGGAAGACTTTGGAGCCTCTTCTGGACCTCTTCAGCACCGGATGATGGATCGCCAACCCCCGCTTGGGTTGGATGAAGATGTTGGAGCCAGGACGGATCGGTGAACCTGGTATGGTGAAGACAAGGTAGGAAGATCTTCAGGGGCTTAGTGTTAGGTTTATTTAAGGGGGGTTTGGGTTAGATTAGGGGTATGTGGGTGGTGGGTTGTAATGTTGGGGGGGGTATTGTATGGTTTTTTTTACAGGCAAAAGAGCTGAAATCCTTGGGGCATGCCCCGCAAAGGGCCCTGTTCAGGGCTGGTAAGGTAAAAGAGCTTGTAACTTTTTTAATTTAGAATAGGGTAGGCAATTTTTTATTTTGGGGGGCTTTGTTATTTTATTAGGGGGCTTAGAGTAGGTGTAATTAGTTTAAAATTGTTGTAATATTTTTCTTATGTTTGTAAATATTTTATTATTTTTTGTAACTTAGTTTTTTTATTTTTTGTACTTTAGCTAGTTTATTTAATTGTATTTATTTGTAGCAATTGTGTTTAATTAATTTATTGATAGTGTAGTGTTAGGTTAATTGTAGGTAATTGTAGGTAGTTTATTTAATTATTTTATTGATAGGGTAGTGTTAGGTTTAATTATATCTTAGGTTAGGATTTATTTTACAGGTAAATTTGTTATTATTTTAACTAGGTAACTGTTAAATAGTTCTTAACTATTTAATAGCTATTGTACCTGGTTAAAATAATTACAAAGTTGCCTGTAAAATAAATATTAATCCTAAAATAGCTATAATATAATTATAATTTATATTGTAGCTATATTAGGATTTATTTTACAGGTAAGTATTTATCTTTAAATAGGAATAAGTTATTTAATAAGAGTTAATTTATTTCGTTAGATAAAAATTATATTTAACTTAGGGGGGTGTTAGTATTAGGGTTAGACTTAGCTTTAGGGGTTAATACATTTATTACAGTAGCGGTGAGCTCCGGTCGTCAGATTAGGGGTTAATAATTGAAGGTAGGTGTCGGCGATGTTAGGGAGGGCAGATTAGGGGTTAATACTATTTATGATAGGGTTAGTGAGGCGGGTTAGGGGTTAATAACTTTATTATAGTAGCGCTCAGGTCCGCTCGGCAGATTAGGGGTTAATAAGTGTAGGCAGGTGTCGGCGACGTTGAGGGGGGAAGATTAGGGGTTAATAAATATAATATAGGGGTCGGCGGTGTTAGGGGTAGCAGATTAGGGGTACATAGGGATAACGTAGGTGGCGGCGCTTTGCGGTCGGAAGATTAGGGGTTAATTTATTTAAGTAGCTGGCGGCGACGTTGTGGGGGGCAGGTTAGGGGTTAATAAATGTAATACAGGGGTCGGCGGGGTTAGGGGCAGCAGATTAGGGGTACATAAGGATAACGTAGGTGGCGGTCGGCAGATTAGGGGTTAAAAATTTAAATCGAGTGGCGGCGATGTGGGGGGAGCTCGGTTTAGGGGTACATAGGTAGTTTATGGGTGTTAGTGTACTTTAGGGTACAGTAGTTAAGAGCTTTATGAACCGGCGTTAGCCAGAAAGCTCTTAACTCCTGCTATTTTCAGGCGGCTGGAATTTTGTCGTTAGAGCTCTAACGCTCACTTCAGAAACGACTCTAAATACCGGCGTTAGAAAGATCCCATTGAAAAGATAGGATACGCAATTGACGTAAGGGGATCTGCGGTATGGAAAAGTCGCGGCTGAAAAGTGAGCGTTAGACCCTTTAATCACTGACTCCAAATACCAGCGGGCGGCCAAAACCAGCGTTAGGAGCCTCTAACGCTGGTTTTGACGGCTACCGCCGAACTCCAAATCTAGGCCATAGTGTTTTGCCGTGGGCGGCCTGAGGCGCTCAGCGTGGCATTCGCTGCAGACAAATAAAGGAGCTTTCCTTTCATATACTTCATGACTAAAAGTCCCCTTTATTTGTTGCACTATGTAAATCCTAGAGTTTCAAAAATGCTAGGATTTACCATCACTTTAAGATTTGTATACAAAATGTTTAGTTATGTATAATGAGGAGAAAGCCCAGGCGCCTACCAAAAGGAGGCGGGTACTAAACAATCGAGGTGAAGCACCTTATCTGATAAAAATGATTTTAATTACAAAATTAACATAAAATACAAACTAGCATGGATCCATGAAAGCTGACAATGATCAATAAAATTTAAGACAATATAAAAACAACATATGAAAGATTCAATAACCAAACAATAAAAACAACAGTATATTATAGCTGATGAGAATCAGATTATGTAAGCTGAACTGTGTGGAGTTCTAATGTGGTGCACGTTGTTGTGAGATGGGAAGGGGGTATCTTTCCGCCCTTTGATGGTGAGATCGTGTAGGGGAAATAGAATGTGATTCCTATGTGATTCCTATGAGTGAGGTATGATGTTCTGATTTACTTAAAAACAGACATTGTGTATAAAACAAGAATAAGAAAAAATAGTGTGCGTAGTCAAAATGTCAATAATTCAAATTCAATAATGAAAACGTACTGGCTCCAGATAAAAAAGTTGGTTAGTGTCCGAATGAACCAAATATAAAATGGTGTTCTTCAAATATAAAAGTTGAAAAAATGTGAAAAAAGTGATGGTATCCAAAAAAACAAACCGAAAAACAGAAGCTCAAAAAATCAATAATCAATCCAAAGTGATAGTCTCAAAAGGGTAAAAAGATAAAAAGGTAGAGTATGTGCAATGTCCACCACAGACAGTGTCTGCTGGTGACTTGATAGTAGTGATCACCGCTACGGTGTATGTTGCTAATAGGACTTGGGGTGTGACGATCTCCTCCTAAAAAAGAAAATACAAATAGTGTAGGTTGTATAACAGTGTGGAAAACAGAATTTATGTTTACCTGATAAATTACTTTCTCCAACGGTGTGTCCGGTCCACGGCGTCATCCTTACTTGTGGGATATTCTCTTCCCCAACAGGAAATGGCAAAGAGCCCAGCAAAGCTGGTCACATGATCCCTCCTAGGCTCCGCCTACCCCAGTCATTCGACCGACGTTAAGGAGGAATATTTGCATAGGAGAAACCATATGATACCGTGGTGACTGTAGTTAAAGAAAATAAATTATCAGACCTGATTAAAAAACCAGGGCGGGCCGTGGACCGGACACACCGTTGGAGAAAGTAATTTATCAGGTAAACATAAATTCTGTTTTCTCCAACATAGGTGTGTCCGGTCCACGGCGTCATCCTTACTTGTGGGAACCAATACCAAAGCTTTAGGACACGGATGAAGGGAGGGAGCAAATCAGGTCACCTAAATGGAAGGCACCACGGCTTGCAAAACCTTTCTCCCAAAAAATAGCCTCCAGAAAGACTTTTCTATGTATCAGAGCTCCACACACATGCAGCTGCATGTCATGCTGTTCTCAAAAACAAGTGCGCCATACCGGCGCGAAAATGAGGCTCTGACTATGATTAGGGAAAGCCCCAATAGAATAAAGTGTCTAAAACAGTGCCTGCCGATATTATTTTACAAAAAATACCCAGATTAAATGATTCCTCAAGGCTAAATATGTGTAAATATGATCGATTTAGCCCAGAAAATGTCTACAGTCTTAATAAGCCCTTGTGAAGCCCTTATTTACTGTGTGAATAAAAATGGCTTACCGGATCCCATAGGGAAAATGACAGCTTCCAGCATTACATCGTCTTGTTAGAATGTGTCATACCTCAAGCAGCAAAAGACTGCTCACTGTTCCCCCAACTGAAGTTAATTCCTCTCAACAGTCCTGTGTGGAACAGCCATGGATTTTAGTAACGGTTGCTAAAATCATTTTCCTCATACAAACAGAAATCTTCATCTCTTTTCTGTTTCAGAGTAAATAGTACATACCAGCACTATTTTAAAATAACAAACTCTTGATTGAATAATAAAAACTACAGTTAAACACTAAAAAACTCTAAGCCATCTCCGTGGAGATGTTGCCTGTACAACGGCAAAGAGAATGACTGGGGTAGGCGGAGCCTAGGAGGGATCATGTGACCAGCTTTGCTGGGCTCTTTGCCATTTCCTGTTGGGGAAGAGAATATCCCACAAGTAAGGATGACGCCGTGGACCGGACACACCTATGTTGGAGAAAAATAGAAAACAGAATTTATGTTTACCTGATAAATTACTTTCTCCAACGGTGTGTCCGGTCCACGGCGTCATCCTTACTTGTGGGATATTCTCTTCCCCAACAGGAAATGGCAAAGAGCCCAGCAAAGCTGGTCACATGATCCCTCCTAGGCTCCGCCTACCCCAGTCATTCGACCGACGTTAAGGAGGAATATTTGCATAGGAGAAACCATATGGTACCGTGGTGACTGTAGTTAAAGAAAATAAATTATCAGACCTGATTAAAAAAACCAGGGCGGGCCGTGGACCGGACACACCGTTGGAGAAAGTAATTTATCAGGTAAACATAAATTCTGTTTTCTCCAACATAGGTGTGTCCGGTCCACGGCGTCATCCTTACTTGTGGGAACCAATACCAAAGCTTTAGGACACGGATGAAGGGAGGGAGCAAATCAGGTCACCTAAATGGAAGGCACCACGGCTTGCAAAACCTTTCTCCCAAAAATAGCCTCAGAAGAAGCAAAAGTATCAAACTTGTAAAATTTGGTAAAAGTGTGCAGTGAAGACCAAGTCGCTGCCCTACATATCTGATCAACAGAAGCCTCGTTCTTGAAGGCCCATGTGGAAGCCACAGCCCTAGTGGAATGAGCTGTGATTCTTTCGGGAGGCTGCCGTCCGGCAGTCTCGTAAGCCAATCTGATGATGCTTTTAATCCAAAAAGAGAGAGAGGTAGAAGTTGCTTTTTGACCTCTCCTTTTACCGGAATAAACAACAAACAAGGAAGATGTTTGTCTAAAATCCTTTGTAGCATCTAAATAGAATTTTAGAGCGCGAACAACATCCAAATTGTGCAACAAACGTTCCTTCTTCGAAACTGGTTTCGGACACAGAGAAGGTACGATAATCTCCTGGTTAATGTTTTTGTTAGAAACAACTTTTGGAAGAAAACCAGGTTTAGTACGTAAAACCACCTTATCTGCATGGAACACCAGATAAGGAGGAGAACACTGCAGAGCAGATAATTCTGAAACTCTTCTAGCAGAAGAAATTGCAACTAAAAACAAAACTTTCCAAGATAATAACTTAATATCAACGGAATGCAAGGGTTCAAACGGAACCCCCTGAAGAACTGAAAGAACTAAATTGAGACTCCAAGGAGGAGTCAAAGGTTTGTAAACAGGCTTAATTCTAACCAGAGCCTGAACAAAAGCTTGAACATCTGGCACAGCGGCCAGCTTTTTGTGAAGTAACACAGACAAGGCAGAAATCTGTCCCTTCAGGGAACTTGCAGATAAACCTTTTTCCAATCCTTCTTGAAGGAAGGATAGAATCCTAGGAATCTTAACCTTGTCCCAAGGGAATCCTTTAGATTCACACCAACAGATATATTTTTTCCAAATTTTGTGGTAAATCTTTCTAGTTACAGGCTTTCTGGCCTGAACAAGAGTATCGATAACAGGATCTGAGAACCCTCGCTTCGATAAGATCAAGCGTTCAATCTCCAAGCAGTCAGCTGGAGTGAAACCAGATTCGGGTGTTCGAACGGACCCTGAACAAGAAGGTCTCGTCTCAAAGGTAGCTTCCAAGGTGGAGCCGATGACATATTCACCAGATCTGCATACCAAGTCCTGCGTGGCCACGCAGGAGCTATCAAGATCACCGACGCCCTCTCCTGATTGATCCTGGCTACCAGCCTGGGGATGAGAGGAAACGGCGGGAACACATAAGCTAGTTTGAAGGTCCAAGGTGCTACTAGTGCATCCACTAGAGCCGCCTTGGGATCCCTGGATCTGGACCCGTAGCAAGGAACTTTGAAGTTCTGACGAGAGGCCATCAGATCCATGTCTGGAATGCCCCACAGCTGAGTGACTTGGGCAAAGATTTCCGGATGGAGTTCCCACTCCCCCGGATGTAATGTCTGACGACTCAGAAAATCCGCTTCCCAATTTTCCACTCCTGGGATGTGGATAGCAGACAGGTGGCAGGAGTGAAACTCCGCCCATAGAATGATTTTGGTCACTTCTTCCATCGCCAGGGAACTCCTTGTTCCCCCCTGATGGTTGATGTACGCAACAGTTGTCATGTTGTCTGATTGAAACCGTATGAACTTGGCCCTCGCTAGCTGAGGCCAAGCCTTGAGAGCATTGAATATCGCTCTCAGTTCCAGAATATTTATCGGTAGAAGAGATTCTTCCCGAGACCAAAGACCCTGAGCTTTCAGGGATCCCCAGACCGCGCCCCAGCCCATCAGACTGGCGTCGGTCGTGACAATGACCCACTCTGGTCTGCGGAATGTCATCCCTCGTGACAAGTTGTCCAGGGACAGCCACCAACGGAGTGAGTCTCTGGTCCTCTGATTTACTTGTATCTTCGGAGACAAGTCTGTATAGTCCCCATTCCACTGACTGAGCATGCACAGTTGTAATGGTCTTAGATGAATGCGTGCAAAAGGAACTATGTCCATTGCCGCTACCATCAACCCGATCACTTCCATGCACTGAGCTATGGAAGGAAGAGGAACGGAATGAAGTATCCGACAAGAGTCTAGAAGTTTTGTTTTTCTGGCCTCTGTCAGAAAAATCCTCATTTCTAAGGAGTCTATTATGGTTCCCAAGAAGGGAACCCTTGTTGACGGAGATAGAGAACTCTTTTCCACGTTCACTTTCCATCCGTGAGATCTGAGAAAGGCCAGGACAATGTCCGTGTGAGCCTTTGCTTGAGGAAGGGACGACGCTTGAATCAGAATGTCGTCCAAGTAAGGTACTACAGCAATGCCCCTTGGTCTTAGCACAGCTAGAAGGGACCCTAGTACCTTTGTGAAAATCCTTGGAGCAGTGGCTAATCCGAAAGGAAGCGCCACAAACTGGTAATGTTTGTCCAGGAATGCGAACCTCAGGAACCGATGATGTTCCTTGTGGATAGGAATATGTAGATACGCATCCTTTAAATCCACCGTGGTCATGAATTGACCTTCCTGGATGGAAGGAAGAATTGTTCGAATGGTTTCCATCTTGAACGATGGAACCTTGAGAAACTTGTTTAAGATCTTGAGATCTAAGATTGGTCTGAACGTTCCCTCTTTCTTGGGAACTATAAACAGATTGGAGTAGAACCCCATCCCTTGTTCTCTTAATGGAACAGGATGAATCACTCCCATTTTTAACAGGTCTTCTACACAATGTAAGAATGCCTGTCTTTTTATGTGGTCTGAAGACAACTGAGACCTGTGGAACCTCCCCCTTGGGGGAAGTCCCTTGAATTCCAGGAGATAACCTTGGGAGACTATGTCTAGCGCCCATGGATCCAGAACATCTCTTGCCCAAGCCTGAGCGAAGAGAGAGAGTCTGCCCCCCACCAGATCCGGTCCCGGATCGGGGGCCAACATTTCATGCTGTCTTGGTAGCAGTGGCAGGTTTCTTGGCCTGCTTTCCCTTGTTCCAGCCTTGCATTGGTCTCCAAGCTGGCTTGGCTTGAGAAGAATTACCCTCTTGCTTAGAGGACGTAGCACTTTGGGCTGGTCCGTTTCTACGAAAGGGACGAAAATTAGGTTTATTTTTTGCCTTGAAAGGCCGATCCTGAGGAAGGGCGTGGCCCTTACCCCCAGTGATATCAGAGATAATCTCTTTCAAGTCAGGGCCAAACAGCGTTTTCCCCTTGAAAGGAATGTTAAGTAGCTTGTTCTTGGAAGACGCATCAGCCGTCCAAGATTTCAACCAAAGCGCTCTGCGCGCCACAATAGCAAACCCAGAATTCTTAGCCGCTAACCTAGCCAATTGCAAAGTGGCGTCTAGGGTGAAAGAATTAGCCAATTTGAGAGCATTGATTCTGTCCATAATCTCCTCAAAAGGAGGAGAATCACTATCGACCGCCTTTATCAGCTCATCGAACCAGAAACATGCGGCTGTAGCGACAGGGACAATGCATGAAATTGGTTGTAGAAGGTAACCCTGCTGAACAAACATCTTTTTAAGCAAACCTTCTAATTTTTTATCCATAGGATCTTTGAAAGCACAACTATCCTCTATGGGTATAGTGGTGCGTTTGTTTAAAGTGGAAACCGCTCCCTCGACCTTAGGGACTGTCTGCCATAAGTCCTTTCTGGGGTCGACCATAGGAAACAATTTTTTGAATATGGGGGGAGGGACGAAAGGAATACCGGGCCTTTCCCATTCTTTATTAACAATGTCCGCCACCCGCTTGGGTATAGGAAAAGCTTCTGGGAGCCCCGGCACCTCTAGGAACTTGTCCATTTTACATAGTTTCTCTGGGATGACCAACTTGTCACAATCATCCAGAGTGGATAATACCTCCTTAAGCAGAATGCGGAGATGTTCCAACTTAAATTTAAATGCAATCACATCAGGTTCAGCTTGTTGAGAAATGTTCCCTGAATCAGTAATTTCTCCCTCAGACAAAACCTCCCTGGCCCCATCAGACTGGGTTAGGGGCCCTTCAGAAATATTATTATCAGCGTCGTCATGCTCTTCAGTATCTAAAACAGAGCAGTCGCGCTTACGCTGATAAGTGTTCATTTTGGCTAAAATGTTTTTGACAGAATTATCCATTACAGCCGTTAATTGTTGCATAGTAAGGAGTATTGGCGCGCTAGATGTACTAGGGGCCTCCTGAGTGGGCAAGACTCGTGTAGACGAAGGAGGGAATGATGCAGTACCATGCTTACTCCCCTCACTTGAGGAATCATCTTGGGCATCATTGTCATTGTCACATAAATCACATTTATTTAAATGAATAGGAATTCTGGCTTCCCCACATTCAGAACACAGTCTATCTGGTAGTTCAGACACGTTAAACAGGCATAAACTTGATAACAAAGTACAAAAAACGTTTTAAAATAAAACCGTTACTGTCACTTTAAATTTTAAACTGAACACACTTTATTACTGCAATTGCGAAAAAACATGAAGGAATTGTTCAAAATTCACCAAATTTTCACCACAGTGTCTTAAAGCCTTAAAAGTATTGCACACCAAATTTGGAAGCTTTAACCCTTAAAATAACGGAACCGGAGCCGTTTTGAACTTTAACCCCTTTACAGTCCCTGGTATCTGCTTTGCTGAGACCCAACCAAGCCCCAAGGGGAATACGATACCAAATGACGCCTTCAGAAAGTCTTTTCTAAGTATCAGAGCTCCTCTCACATGCGACTGCATGCCATGCCTCTCAAAAACAAGTGCGCAACACCGGCGCGAAAATGAGGCTCTGCCTATGCTTTGGGAAAGCCCCTAAAGAATAAGGTGTCTAAAACAGTGCCTGCCGATATTATTATATCAAAATACCCAGATAAAATGATTCCTCAAGGCTAAATATGTGTTAATAATGAATCGATTTAGCCCAGAAAAAGTCTACAGTCTTAATAAGCCCTTTTTGAAGCCCTTATTTACGATCGTAATAAACATGGCTTACCGGATCCCATAGGGAAAATGACAGCTTCCAGCATTACATCGTCTTGTTAGAATGTGTCATACCTCAAGCAGCAAGAGACTGCTCACTGTTCCCCCAACTGAAGTTAATTGCTCTCAACAGTCCTGTGTGGAACAGCCATGGATTTTAGTGACGGTTGCTAAAATCATTTTCCTCATACAAACAGAAATCTTCATCTCTTTTCTGTTTCTGAGTAAATAGTACATACCAGCACTATTTCAAAATAACAAACTCTTGATTGAATAATAAAAACTACAGTTAAACACTAAAAAACTCTAAGCCATCTCCGTGGAGATGTTGCCTGTACAACGGCAAAGAGAATGACTGGGGTAGGCGGAGCCTAGGAGGGATCATGTGACCAGCTTTGCTGGGCTCTTTGCCATTTCCTGTTGGGGAAGAGAATATCCCACAAGTAAGGATGACGCCGTGGACCGGACACACCTATGTTGGAGAAATAAGGCTTATTTTTCCACACTGTTATACAACCTACTCTATTTTTCCACACTGTTATACAACCTACACTATTTGTATTTTCTTTTTTAGGAGGAGATCGTCACACCCCAAGTCCTATTAGCAACATACACCGTAGCGGTGATCACTACTATCAAGTCACCAGCAGACACTGTCTGTGGTGGACATTGCACATACTCTACCTTTTTATCTTTTTACCCTTTTGAGACTATCACTTTGGATTGATTATTGATTTTTTGAGCTTCTGTTTTTCGGTTTGTTTTTTTGGATACCATCACTTTTTTCACATTTTTTCAACTTTTATATTTGAAGAACACCATTTTATATTTGGTTCATTCGGACACTAACCAACTTTTTTATCTGGAGCCAGTACGTTTTCATTATTGAATTTGAATTATTGACATTTTGACTACGCACACTATTTTTTCTTATTCTTGTTTTATACACAATGTCTGTTTTTAAGTAAATCAGAACATCATACCTCACTCATAGGAATCACATAGGAATCACATTCTATTTCCCCTACACGATCTCACCATCAAAGGGCGGAAAGATACCCCCTTCCCATCTCACAACAACGTGCACCACATTAGAACTCCACACAGTTCAGCTTACATAATCTGATTCTCATCAGCTATAATATACTGTTGTTTTTATTGTTTGGTTATTGAATCTTTCATATGTTGTTTTTATATTGTCTTAAATTTTATTGATCATTGTCAGCTTTCATGGATCCATGCTAGTTTGTATTTTATGTTAATTTTGTAATTAAAATCATTTTTATCAGATAAGGTGCTTCACCTCGATTGTTTAGTACCCGCCTCCTTTTGGTAGGCGCCTGGGCTTTCTCCCCAATAAGTTTATCTCTCGGTGGCAGCTAGGTGCACCTTACCCCGGGCTGAGGTACATAGTAGGCGCTTTCTCCACTCGTCACTCTATATAGTTATGTATAATGAAACAACTTTGCAATATATTTTCATTATTTATTTTGCCCCGTTTTCAAGTAATCTCTGAAAATTGAGTAATTTAACTCTGAAAATTAAGCAATTTCTAATCCCAGAACCTGAAATGCACCTGCTGACTTCTCAAGGCTAAATCTGCTACATATTTGTTTCTAATTGGCTGTAACTAATAACTACTGTAAAACAATGCTCTTTATACTAACATAATTGTCGGGGCTAGCCTTGTCTTCTGAGTAAAGTGCAGATTGGCTCCTCTATATAAGACAAATGGTGGGTGGGATTTGTCTATTGATAAATAACTGCAGTAAAAAAGGATGTTAATTTTTTTAAAATAAATGTTAAGACCTGGATAGTATGTTATTCTATTGCAACAGAATTGTCTTGTAATTACAAGGTGATTACTGTCCCTTTAAACACATAAGTTCAGTCCTACTCAAGAGCAGCATACATTGCAGTTCCTGAGCTGAACACAGTCACTGACTGGCAGTGTTTTTAAAATGTTACTTCCGATTGGCTCACCGGTTGTTTTGTTTTAGGGACCAGCAGTTCTTTTTGACTCCCAATGGGGCTTTATCTATGTGTTTAATCCATTTACGGTAGTAAGAACATAGAGTTCTCAGATGTGAATAGTGCAAAAATGACATACTCTATGCATGAAATTGTTCCACTAAAATGTTTAATTTCTCTTTGTTGAGGTGATACCTCGGTAGGTGTCTAAAGTACTAAATGGCTGGAAATAGTGCTGCCCTCTAGTAACCTTCTTGCTAAACTGCCATATAGTGCACTAGACACGTGCCCGCTCCTGATCTTATGTCCCAGTTTTCCAACAAAAGATATTAAGAGAACAAACAAATTTGATAATAGAAGTAAATTAGAAATTTGTTCAAAATGGTTTGCTCTATCTGAATCATGAAAGAAAATGTTGTGTTTCATGTCCTTTTAACATTTTCTTGATTACATCTAAACCAGGATTTTTTCAAATGCATTGATATTTGTTTCTTTAAAGTGAATGTTAACTTTCAAGGAGTGACCGGTTTTTAAAAATACTATTAAAACAGGGGCATTTTTATTCATGAAAGTTTACATTTCACCCGTTTTCTTAAAATATACTTACCTTTTCTTCTTGAAGCCACTCCAGCGCTTCACCAGCCCGTGGCAAGCCTCTTCATACGTCAGCAATGACGATTCCGGCATCCTCCAATCACGGATTCCCCCCTGGGGGAATCATTGCCTGAGGCAACGCCGTGATTGGAGGAAGCCGGTTTCGTCATTGCTGGGTAAGTAAACCAGGAAAAAGCAGACAGGTCATCGTTTCAGAACGGAGATCCGGCGTTTCAGAAGAAAAAGGTAAGTATTTTTAAAATACGGTGCAATGTCAATTTTCATTAATGAAAGTGCCCCTGTTTTTAATAGGTTTTTAAAAACCGGGCACTTTCACATGAAAATTGACCTTCACTTTAAAACAAACATTTTTGTATTGTTTTATCCTTGTGAGTCACACCACTGTGTAACATTAAAGCACGAGGGGGTGCATATCAGCCAATAAGAAATCAGTCCTTAAAGGAACAGTCTATACTAAAAATGTTTTTGTTTAAATAGATAGATAATCCTTTTATTACCCATTCCCCAGTTTTCTATAACCAACACTGTTAAATTACTATACTTTTTACCTCTGTGATTACCTTGTATCTAAGCCTCTGCACACTGCCCCCTTATCATATTTTTTTTGACAGATTTGCATTTTAGCCAATCAGTACTGATTCATAAATAACTCCACAGGAGTGATCACAATGTTATCTATATGGCACACATGAACTAGCAGTGTATAACTGTCAAAAACTGTCAAAATGCACTGAGATAAAAGGTGGCCTTCAAGGGTTTAGAAAGTAGCATATGAGCCTACCTTTTCAACAAAGAATACCAAGAGAACAAAGCAAATTGGATCATAAAAATAAATTGGAAAGTTGTTTAATATTAAATTAAAAGTTTAATTTTGACTTAACTGTCCCTTTAAGGCCAAATCCAGTTGTATATCGACATGAACGTCCTTACTTTCATTTACAGTACAGAAAATCTTTTGAGTTTAGTGTCCCTTTTTGAACAGGTTCCACTTGCATCAATAAAAATTACCCAGACAATACATTTGTACAGCAAAATATTATGGCCTTCAAAAAAAGTCATTGTTACGCAACACATTGCAGACCCCCACTACGGAGGCCATGGGGTTTAAACATCCCCACAGTTATCCTATTGCAACTATATTTGCATTCATTCCTATGGGCTAACTGAACAGTTACCATGTTGCTCCTGGATAAATAGTGGCCTTATATCACAGAACTACATTAGCTCTTAACAATGCTTACAATAGAACAGTAGACGTGAGGGTCAAATGTTCAGTGTTTAGCGTAAGATTAATGGCTGCTTGAAAATCTTGCAGAATGCTGTCTCCCTGAAATGCTTTGGCACAGAGTAAGCGCGCAGGTATTAAACATGTGGCTTTAATCCAGCTGGCAAAGATTCTTATTTGTCTAACTATATCATAACTGTATCAGTAGCTACAATGTGATGCAACTCTGGGTTTCACCATAGATTAACATGAAACCTGTAACATGAAGGGAAAATTTATGTTTTATTTTAAAAAGATAACAAAATTTGAAGGGATTTTTAAATTTCAGTTTGAAGTTTTATCCATGCAAATATAGTTTTACCCTGTTTAATTGCTGTTCTTTCATATATATATATTAAAGAACATTTTTTTTTATCAAACACTATCCAAAATATTTTGTGAAAAACAGCTTTAATTGTCTTACACCTAGATTACGAGTTTTGCGTTAGGCTTAAAAAGCAGTGTTGGCCGGTTCTTTTTAACGCCCACTGGTATTACGAGTCTTGCAGGTACAGGTGTACCGCTCACTTTTTTGGCCAGACTTGGAAATACCGCAAATCCACTTATGTAAATTGCGTATCCTCTTTTTTCAATGGGACTTGCATAGCGCCGGTATTACGAGTTTGACAAAAAGTGAGCGGTACACCCTCTCCTGTCAAGACTGTTACCGCATTTTAAAGTCAGTAGTTATGAGTTTTACACTACAATGCCGTAGCATAAAACTCTTAACTAAAGTGCTAAAAAGTACACTAACATTCATAAATTACCTAGTAACCCCTAAACCGAGGCCCTCCCACATTGCAAACACTAAAATAAAAATTTTAACCCCTGATCTGCCGAACCGGACATCACCGCCACTATAATAAATATATTAACCCCTTAACCGCCGCACTCCAACCTCGCAAACACTAGTTACATTTTATTAACCTCTAATCTGCCGCCCCCAATGTCGCCGCCACTATATTAAAGTTATTAACCCCTAAATCTAAGTCTAACCCTAACCCCCCTAACTTAAATATAATTAAAAGAAATCTAAATAAAAATTACTATCATTAACTAAATTATTCCTATTTAAAACTAAATACTTACCTGTAAAATAAACCCTAAGCTAGCTACAATATAACTAATAGTTACATTGTAGCTATCTTACGATTTATTTTTATTTTACAGGCAAGTTTGTATTTATTTTAACTAGGTAGAATAGTTATTAAATAGTTATTAACTATTTAATATCTACCTAGATAAAATAAATACAAATTTACCTGTAAAATAAAACCTAACCTAAGTTACACTAACACCTAACACTACACTATAATTAAATGAATTCCCTAAATTAAATACAATTAAATAAAATTAGCTAAAGTACAAAAAAAATCACTAAATTACAGAAAATAATAAACAAATTACAAGATTTTTAAACTAATTACACCTAATCTAATCCCCCTAACAAAATAAAAAAGCCCCCCCAAAATAAAAAAAAGCCCTACCCTACTCTAAATTACAAATAGCCCTTAAAAGGGCCTTTTGCGGGGCATTTCCCCAAAGTAATCAGCTCTTTTACCTGTAAAAAAATTACAAATACCCCCCCCAACATTAAAACCCACCACCCACACAACCAACGCTACTCTAAAACCCACCCGATACCCCCTTAAAAAAACCTAACACTAACCCCTTGAAGATCACCTTACCGGGAGAAGTCTTCATCCAACCGAGCTGAAGACCTCAACGAAGCGGGCGAAGTGGTCCTCCCGACGGGCAGAAGTCTTCATCCATTGAAGTTCAATCCTATTGGCTGATCCAATCAGCCAATAGGATTGAGCTGGCATTCTATTGGCTGTTCCAATCAGCCAATAGAATGCCAGCTCAATCCTATTGGCTGATTGCATCAGCCAATAGGATTGTTTCTACCTTAATTCCGATTGGCTGATAGAATACTATCAGCCAATCGGAATTGAAGGGACACCATCTTGGATGACGTAATTTAAAGGAACCTTCATTCAGAGGATGCTCCGCGTCGGATGTCTTGAAGATGGACCCGCTCCGCGCCAGATGGATGAAGATAGAAGATGCCGTCTGGAGGACCACTTCGCCCCCGGCTTGGATGAAGATTTCTCCCGGCTTCGTTGAGGACTTCGGCCCGGTTGGATGAAGACTTCTCCCGGTAAGGTGATCTTCAAGGGGATAGTATTGGTTTTTTTTAAGGGGGTATTGGGTGGGTTTTAAAGTAGGGTTGGTTGTGTGGGTGGTGGGTTTTAATGTTGGGGGGATTTGTAATTTTTTTTACAGGTAAAAGAGCTGATTACTTTGGGGCAATGCCCTGCAAAAGGCCATTTTAAGGGCTATTTGTAATTTAGTGTAGGGTAGGGCGGGGGGATTTTTTATTTTGTTAGGGGGATTAGATTAGGTGTAATTAGTTTAAAAATCCTGTAATTTGTTTATTATTTTCTGTAATTTAGTGTGGTTTTTTTGTACTTTAGCTAATTTTATTTAATTGTATTTAATTTAGGGAATTAATTTAATTATAGTGTAGTGTTAGGTGTGTAACTTAGGTTACTTAGTGTAACTTAGGTTAGGTTTTATTTTACAGGTAAATTTGTATTTATTTTAGCTAGGTAGTTAGTAAATAGTTAATAACTATTTAGTAACTATTCTACCTAGTTAAAATAAATACAAACTTACCTGTAAAATAAAAATAAACCCTAAGCTAGATACAATGTAACTATTAGTTATATTGTAGCTATCTTAGGGTTTATTTTATAGGTAAGTATTTAGTTTTAAATAGGAATTATTTAGTTATTGATAGCAATATTTATTTAGATTTATTTAAATTATATTTAAGTTAGGGGGGTTAGGGTTAGACTTAGGTTTAGGAGTTAATAAATTTAGAATAGTGGCGGCGACGTTGGGGGCGGCAGATTAGGGGTTAATAAATATAATGTAGGTGTCGGCGATGTTGGGGGCAGCAGATTAGGGGTTAATAAGTATAATGTAGGTGGTGGCGATGTTGGGGGCAGCAGATTAGGGGTTAATAAGTATAATGTAGGTGGCGGCGGTGTCCGGAGCGGCAGATTAGGGTTTAATAATATAATGCAGGTGGCGGCGATGTCGGGGGCGGCAGATTAGGGGTTAATAAGTGTAAGATTAGAGGTGTTTAGACTCGGGGTTCATGTTAGGGTGTTAGGTGTAGACATAAATTTTATTTCCCCATAGGAATCAATGGGGCTGCGTTAGGAGCTAAACGCTGCTTTTTTGCAGGTGTTAGACTTTTTTTCAGCCGGCTCTGCCCGTTGATTCCTATGGGGAAATCGTGCACGAGCACGTTACACCAGCTCACCGGTAATGTAAGCAGCGCTGGTATTGGAGTGAGATGTGGAGCAAAATTTTGCTCAACGCTCACTTTTTGTCTTTTAACGACGGGTTTCTGAAAACTCGTAATACCAGCGCTGTAGGAAAGTGAGAGGTGAGCATAAACTGCTCGTTAGCACCGCATAGCCTCTAACGCAAAACTCGTAATCTAGGCGTTAATCTGTTCGAATTGACTTGTAAATTAGCAGTAAATGCTGCATAACTGTTACTCAAATATCAGATACTTACTAGCTGATAAAAACAAAATCCCATGACTGTACTGTAAAAAAATGTATTAGGAGGCTTTATTCAGCACAAGAACACGTGTGTGTGTGTGTGTGTATATATGTATACATACACACACACTGAATATATACATACATGCACACACAACACACAGGATAGTCAGCACTAACGCAGATGAATACAGCTTGATTAAATGCATAAAATGAAGAGTTATTTACAGCTTTTGGCCAAATGGTGATAGACCCACATGCAATATCAAGGTCTCTTAGCCACACATAATAGTTTCCAACCAAACTAAAAAACAAAGAAGTGTTTCTCAGCATTTTTTAATACCACAGCTGTGAGTTTTCCAGTAGTATGGGATGTGATGTGCACCAAACAATCACTACAGTGTGTAAGCACCAATCAGCACCTGTTTACCCTCAAAGGGGCAGTAAACCTACAAAATAATGTTATATAATTCTGCACATTGTGCAGAATTATATAACATTATCTTAGCGCAAAATTTAAGCAACATAATATCGCAGCTAAAATTTGATTATAAAAGAGGATTTTTCAGACCGCCGCACTTTGCTCTACTGAGCAGGTCTGGCTTTTTGTCTAAGCGCATCTGGGCAGCTGTCTAGTCACATTACACTTAATGTAGCTCTCTCCTGCTCTGTCTGATAGCGGGAGCGAGCTACATTGAGCGTAATGGCGCGATCAGGCCTGGTTGTGACTATACAGCTGCCCAGATGCGCTCAGGGGGAAAAAACATAATTTATGCTTACCTGATAAATTCCTTTCTTCTGTTGTGTGATCAGTCCACGGGTCATCATTACTTCTGGGATATAACTCCTCCCCAACAGGAAATGCAAGAGGATTCACCCAGCAGAGCTGCATATAGCTCCTCCCCTCTACGTCAGTCCCAGTCATTCGACCAAGAATCAACGAGAAAGGAGTAACCAAGGGTGAAGTGGTGACTGGAGTATAATTTAAAAGATATTTACCTGCCTTAAAACAGGGCGGGCCGTGGACTGATCACACAACAGAAGAAAGGAATTTATCAGGTAAGCATAAATTATGTTTTCTTCTGTTATGTGTGATCAGTCCACGGGTCATCATTACTTCTGGGATACCAATACCAAAGCAAAAGTACACGGATGACGGGAGGGATAGGCAGGCTCATTATACAGAAGGAACCACTGCCTGAAGAACCTTTCTCCCAAAAATAGCCTCCGAAGAAGCAAAAGTGTCAAATTTGTAAAATTTGGAAAAAGTATGAAGCGAAGACCAAGTTGCAGCCTTGCAAATCTGTTCAACAGAGGCCTCATTCTTAAAGGCCCAAGTGGAAGCCACAGCTCTAGTGGAGTGAGCTGTAATTCTTTCAGGAGGCTGCTGTCCAGCAGTCTCATAGGCTAAACGTATTATGCTACGAAGCCAAAAAGAGAGAGAGGTAGCAGAAGCTTTTTGACCTCTCCTCTGTCCAGAGTAAACGACAAACAAGGAAGAAGTTTGGCGAAAATCTTTAGTTGCCTGCAAGTAGAACTTGAGGGCACGAACTACATCCAGATTGTGTAAAAGACGTTCCTTCTTTGAAGAAGGATTTGGACACAAGGATGGGACAACAATCTCTTGATTGATGTTCCTGTTAGTGACTACCTTAGGTAAGAACCCAGGTTTAGTACGCAGAACTACCTTGTCTGAGTGAAAAATCAGATAAGGGGAATCACAATGTAAGGCTGATAACTCAGAGACTCTTCGAGCCGAGGAAATAGCCATTAAAAACAGAACTTTCCAAGATAACATTTTTATATCAATGGAATGAAGGGGTTCAAACGGAACACCCTGTAAAACGTTAAGAACTAAGTTTAAACTCCATGGTGGAGCAACAGCTTTAAACACAGGCTTGATCCTAGCTAAAGCCTGACAAAAGGACTGGACGTCTGGATTTTCTGACAGACGTCTGTGTAACAAGATGGACAGAGCTGAAATCTGTCCCTTTAATGAACTAGCTGATAAACCTTTTTCTAAACCTTCTTGTAGAAAAGACAATATCCTAGCGATCCTAACCTTACTCCAGGAGTAACCTTTGGATTCGCACCAGTATAGGTATTTCCGCCATATTTTATGGTAAATCCTTCTGGTAACAGGTTTCCTAGCCTGAATCAGGGTATCAATAACCGACTCAGAAAAACCACGTTTTGATAAAATCAAGCGTTCAATTTCCAAGCAGTCAGCTTCAGAGAAGTTAGATTTTGATGTTTGAATGGACCCTGTATCAGAAGGTCCTGTCTTAGAGGTAGAGACCAAGGCGGACAGGATGACATGTCCACTAGATCTGCATACCAAGTCCTGCGTGGCCAAGCAGGTGCTATTAGAATTACTGATGCTCTCTCCTGTTTGATTTTGGCAATCAATCGAGGAAGCAGCGGGAAGGGTGGAAACACATAAGCCATCCTGAAGTTCCAAGGTGCTGTCAAAGCATCTATCAGAACTGCTCCCGGATCCCTGGATCTGGACCCGTAGCGAGGAAGTTTGGCGTTCTGGCGAGACGCCATGAGATCTATCTCTGGTGTGCCCCAACGTCGAAGTATTTGGGCAAAGACCTCCGGATGAAGTTCCCACTCCCCCGGATGAAGAGTCTGGCGACTCAAGAAATCCGCCTCCCAGTTCTCCACTCCCGGGATGTGGATTGCTGACAGGTGGCAAGAGTGAGACTCTGCCCAGCGAATTATCTTTGATACTTCCATCATTGCTAGGGAGCTTCTTGTCCCTCCCTGATGGTTGATATAAGCTACAGTCGTGATGTTGTCCGACTGAAACCTGATGAACCCCCGAGTTATTAACTGGGGCCAAGCCAGAAGGGCATTGAGAACTGCTCTCAATTCCAGAATGTTTATTGGAAGGAGACTCTCCTCCTGATTCCATAGTCCCTGAGCCTTCAGAGAATTCCAGACAGCGCCCCAACCTAGTAGGCTGGCGTCTGTTGTTACAATTGTCCAGTCTGGCCTGCTGAATGGCATCCCCCTGGACAGGTGTGGCCGATGAAGCCACCATAGAAGAGAATTTCTGGTCTCTTGATTCAGATTCAGAGTAGGGGACAAATCTGAGTAATCCCCATTCCACTGACTTAGCATGCATAATTGCAGCGGTCTGAGGTGTAGGCGTGCAAAAGGTACTATGTCCATTGCCGCTACCATTAAGCCGATCACCTCCATGCATTGAGCTACTGACGGGTGTTGAATGGAATGAAGGACGCGGCATGCATTTTGAAGTTTTGTTAACCTGTCTTCTGTCAGGTAAATCTTCATTTCTACAGAATCTATAAGAGTCCCCAAGAATGGAACTCTTGTGAGAGGAAAGAGAGAACTCTTCTTTTCGTTCACTTTCCATCCATGCGACCTTAGAAATGCCAGAACTAACTCTGTATGAGACTTGGCAGTTTGAAAGCTTGAAGCTTGTATTAGAATGTCGTCTAGGTACGGAGCTACCGAAATCCCTCGCGGTCTTAGTACCGCTAGAAGGGCACCCAGAACCTTTGTGAAGATTCTTGGAGCCGTAGCCAATCCGAATGGAAGAGCTACAAACTGGTAGTGCCTGTCTAAGAAGGCAAACCTTAGATACCGGTGATGATCTTTGTGGATCGGTATGTGAAGGTAAGCATCCTTTAAATCCACTGTGGTCATGTACTGACCCTCTTGGATCATGGGTAAGATTGTCCGAATAGTTTCCATTTTGAACGATGGAACTCTTAGGAATTTGTTTAGAGTTTTTAAATCTAAGATTGGCCTGAAAGTTCCCTCTTTTTTGGGAACCACAAACAGGTTTGAGTAGAACCCTTGTCCTTGTTCCGACCACGGAACCGGATGGATCACTCCCATTGTTAACAGATCTTGTACGCAGCGTAGAAACGCTTCTTTCTTTATCTGGTTTGTTGACAACCTTGACAGATGAAATCTCCCTCTTGGGGGAGATAATTTGAAGTCTAGAAGGTATCCCTGAGATATGATCTCTAGTGCCCAGGGATCCTGAACATCTCTTGCCCAGGCCTGGGCGAAGAGAGAGAGTCTGCCCCCTACTAGATCCGGTCCCGGATCGGGGGCTCTCGGTTCATGCTGTCTTTGGGGCAGCAGCAGGTTTCCTGGCCTGCTTGCTTTTGTTCCAGGACTGGTTAGGCTTCCAGCCTTGCCTGTAACGAGCAACAGCTCCTTCCTGTTTTGGTGCAGTGGAGGTTGATGCTGCTCCTGTTTTGAAATTCCGAAAGGGACGAAAATTAGACTGTCTAGCCTTAGCTTTGGCCTTGTCTTGAGGTAGGGCGTGGCCCTTACCTCCCGTAATGTCAGCGATAATTTCTTTCAACCCGGGCCCGAATAAGGACTGCCCCTTGAAAGGTATATTAAGTAATTTGGACTTAGAAGTAACATCAGCTGACCAGGATTTTAGCCACAGTGCCCTGCGTGCCTGTATGGCGAATCCTGAGTTCTTAGCCGTAAGTTTGGTTAAATGTACTACGGCCTCCGAAATGAAAGAATTAGCTAGTTTAAGGACTCTAAGCCTGTCCGTAATGTCGTCTAGCGTAGAGGAACTAAGGTTCTCTTCAAGCGACTCAATCCAAAATGCTGCCGCAGCCGTAATCGGCGCGATACATGCAAGGGGTTGTAATATAAAACCTTGTTGAACAAACATTTTCTTAAGGTAACCCTCTAATTTTTTATCCATTGGATCTGAGAAAGCACAGCTATCCTCCACCGGGATAGTGGTACGCTTAGCTAAAGTAGAAACTGCTCCCTCCACCTTGGGGACCGTTTGCCATAAGTCCCGAGTGGTGGCGTCTATTGGAAACATCTTTCTAAATATTGGAGGGGGTGAGAACGGCACACCGGGTCTATCCCACTCCTTAGTAACAATTTCAGTTAGTCTCTTAGGTATAGGAAAAACGTCAGTACTCGCCGGTACCGCAAAGTATTTATCCAACCTACACAGTTTCTCTGGTATTGCAACAGTGTTACAATCGTTGAGAGCTGCTAAGACCTCCCCTAGTAGTACACGGAGGTTCTCCAATTTAAATTTAAAATTTGAAATATCTGAGTCCAGTCTGTTTGGATCAGAACCGTCACCCACAGAATGAAGCTCTCCGTCCTCATGCTCTGCGAGCTGTGACGCAGTATCAGACATGGCCCTAGCATTGTCAGCGCACTCTGTTCTCACCCCAGAGTGATCACGCTTGCCTCTTAGTTCAGGTAATTTAGACAAAACTTCAGTCATAACAGTAGCCATATCTTGTAATGTTATCTGTAATGGCCGCCCAGATGTACTAGGCGCCAAAATATCACGCACCTCCCGGGCGGGAGATGCAGGTACTGTCGCGTGAGGCGAGTTAGTCGGCATAACTCTCCCCTCGCTGTTTGGTGAAATTTGTTCACATTGTACAGATTGACTTTTATTTAAAGTAGCATCAATACAGTTAGTACATAAATTTCTATTGGGCTCCACCTTGGCATTGGAACAAATGACACAGATATCTTCCTCTGAGTCAGACATGTTTAACACACTAGCAAAAAAACTTACAACTTGGTTATAATCTTTTTTAGCAAAAAAACGCACTGTGCCTCAAAGAGGTACTAACGATTAAATGACAGTTGAAATAATGAACTGAAAAACAGTTATTGCATCAAACTTTAAAACAACACAACTTTTAGCAAAGGTTTGTTCCCATTAGTAGAAAACAACACTAATTAAATTTGTACATAAGAAAAACAAAACAACGTTTTTTATACACAGTCACTATAAGAATTCTCACAGCTCTGCTGAGAGAATTTACCTCCCTTCAAAGAAGTATGAAGACCCCTGAGATCTGTCAGAGATGAACCGGATCATGCAGGAAATATAAAAGTAGCTGACTGGAATTTTTTGATGCGTAGCAAAGAGCGCCAAAAACGGCCCCTCCCTCTCCCACACAGCAGTGAAGAGAAACGAAACTGTCACAATTAGAGCAAAAAACTGCCAAGTGGAAAATAATGCCCAAATATTTATTCACACAGTACCTCAGCAATGTAAACGATTCTACATTCCAGCAAAAACGTTTAACATGAGAATAGTTATTAAAAGGATTAGTGACCTTTAACACAGTAGTTCCGGTGAAATACCATCCCCAGAATACTGAAGTGTATACATACATGTCATTTTAACGGTATGGCAGGCTTTTCTCATCAATTCCATTCAGAAAATAAAAACTGCCACATACCTCAATGCAGATTCATCTGCCCGCTGTCCCCTGATCTGAAGCCTTTACCTCCCTCAGATGGTCGAGAACAGCAATATGATCTTAACGACTCCGGTTAAAATCATAGTAAAAAATCTCTGTCAGATTCTTCCTCAAACTCTGCCAGAGAAGTAATAACACGCTCCGGTGCTATTTTAAAATAACAAACTTTTGATTGAAGTCATAAAAACTAAGTATAATCACCATAGTCCTCTCACACATCCTATCTAGTCGTTGGGTGCAAGAGAATGACTGGGACTGACGTAGAGGGGAGGAGCTATATGCAGCTCTGCTGGGTGAATCCTCTTGCATTTCCTGTTGGGGAGGAGTTATATCCCAGAAGTAATGATGACCCGTGGACTGATCACACATAACAGAAGAAACAGACCCGCTCAGTAGAGCAAGAGCGGCAGTCTGAAAAATCCTCTTTTATAATCAAATTTTAGCTGCAAAATTATGTTGCATAAAGTTTGCGCTAAGATAATGTTATATAATTCTGCACTATGTGCAGAATTATATAACATTATTTTGTAGGTTCACTGCCCCTTTAAATATTACTGTCAGGTACATGTACAAGGTGCCAATCTTGAAGTTAAAAATGGGGTTAAATTGCAAAGACTGAATTTTATATCCCATCTACATCTAAAAAAAACTGCATCACTTAAAGGGATATCAAGATTGAAATGTGCATGAATGCATTTCAATGTTAAAGTTTTACTAGAAGCATTTTTGCTAATGTATTACAAAAATACTTCTAGTAAAATGTATTACTGTTTCAGCAGCATACACACATATGTTATATGTGACTAGAGCAGGGGTGGGCAGACTTTTGTAAGGCAAGGGCTACCTCTAATTTTATTCCAAGTGAGGTGGTCACCTAACTAAAAAAAACAAAAAACGCAAGTTGCTGGCTGAAAATTTTATTTTTGCCACAGATAAGACCTGCTGGCTGAAAATTTAATTTGCCACAAATAGGACCTGCTAGCTAAAAATTGTATTTTGCCCTCAAATAGGACCTGCTGGCTGAAAATTGTATTTTTGCCACAAATAATACAGCTTTAAAAATCAGCCGTGCTCTTCAATAATAAATACAGCCACACTCTTTACTTACAGCGAGAGCTCTCTCTTTACATCATGCTGGGACTATCATGCAATCTTATCTGTGTACTGCGCCTGCGTATGAATAAGTAGTCTCACAATCAAGACGGCTCGAGTCTAGGGCTAGCGGAGTAGTCATGCTTAGAACACATGACAGACACATTCTACAAAGTAATTTTATTGGCTGGACGCCATGTCAGGTTGATTAGGGGGCAGGTCCTGTTGGCTGCTCTCCATCCGTCCGCTACTAGCTGAAGACTACTGTAAATAGTTGGGACAGTGGCAGGACCTGCAGGCTCTGTACCGCCTTACATGGCAACCAGAGACTGGTATAGCAGCAACAGCACTGACCTGCACAATTTGGTGACAACAAATTCTGGGGACAAAAAGCGGCAGAAACTAGCACAAAGTATAGCTAATATTAGTGTGTCAGAGAAAGTATCGGAGAGCAGCATAAAAGCCTGGTACAGAGTAAGTAAAATAACCTGAAGGGGAGTAACAGACCCTGGGGGGAAAAAAACAACAAAAGAACATTCACCCAGGAGAGACTGGTGACAAGTAACAGAGGACAGAACTAGAAAGTAGCAGCAGAATATCAGACAGAGCAGGACCTGGAACTGCCAAACCCAGGGATACCGAGCAACATCTCAGCCTGGCGCATGAAGAGTCTGTAGTATGGACTGATCGCTCTTGAGACAAAAAGTAGGAGAGTTTGGGACAGGCAGTAACCAAAGCTGGGGCAAAGAGTTCAGCTACAACCACGTTGCGCATGCTGAAGTACACATACCGCCGTCATAGTCTCATAGCCGATTTCAAAAGTCTGCATAAGAGAAACATTTCTCATACATCTTCAATTAGAAGCCGATTTATCAAAGTGCGAGCGGACATGATACGCTGTAGAAAATCATGTCTGCCGCACATCAATAAATGCTGACAGCATATGCTGTCAGCATTTATCATTGCACAAGCATTTCTAGTGAAATGCTTGTGCAATACTGCCCCCTGCACATTTGTGGCCGCTAGCAGGGAGTGTCAATCAACCTGATCGTATCCGATCGTGCTGATTGCTGTCCGCTAAGGAGCAGCTGCTTCTTAACTCCTGTTTCCGGCGAGCCTGAAGGCTTCTTAATTCTGCTGATTCTCTGAGAAGGTGTAGTGTTTGGGCCGATTTAACAAGGGCCGAATGGCCATTATTGTAACTGTTTCCGTGCGAGCCTTCAGGCTCACCGGAAACAGGAGTTAAGAAGCAGCGGTCTTAAGACCGCTGCTCCTTAACTCATATGCCTCCTCTGAGGCGGTGGACATTAATCCGCCCGATCACATAAGATCGGGTTGATTGACATCCCCTCCTAGCAGCTGATTGGCTGCAAATCTGAAGGGGGCGGCATTGCACAAGGAGTTCCCCAGGACTGCTTGTGCAATGATAAATGCCGACAGCTTATGCTGTCGGCATTTATCGATGTGCAACAGACATGATCCGCTACAGCGGATCATTTCCGCTCGCACTTTGTTAAATTAGTCCCCTTGAATGCAGAGTATTCACAGCCTATTTGTGTATGCCGCTGAAAAACATAATTTATGCTTACCTGATAAATTCCTTTCTTCTGTTGTGTGATCAGTCCACGGGTCATCATTACTTCTGGGATATAACTCCTCCCCAACAGGAAATGCAAGAGGATTCACCCAGCAGAGCTGCATATAGCTCCTCCCCTCTACGTCAGTCCCAGTCATTCGACCAAGAATCAACGAGAAAGGAGTAACCAAGGGTGAAGTGGTGACTGGAGTATAATTTAAAAGATATTTACTTGCCTTAAAAACAGGGCGGGCCGTGGACTGATCACACAACAGAAGAAAGGAATTTATCAGGTAAGCATAAATTATGTTTTCTTCTGTTATGTGTGATCAGTCCACGGGTCATCATTACTTCTGGGATACCAATACCAAAGCAAAAGTACACGGATGACGGGAGGGATAGGCAGGCTCATTATACAGAAGGAACCACTGCCTGAAGAACCTTTCTCCCAAAAATAGCCTCCGAAGAAGCAAAAGTGTCAAATTTGTAAAATTTGGAAAAAGTATGAAGCGAAGACCAAGTTGCAGCCTTGCAAATCTGTTCAACAGAGGCCTCATTCTTAAAGGCCCAAGTGGAAGCCACAGCTCTAGTGGAGTGAGCTGTAATTCTTTCAGGAGGCTGCTGTCCAGCAGTCTCATAGGCTAAACGTATTATGCTACGAAGCCAAAAAGAGAGAGAGGTAGCAGAAGCTTTTTGACCTCTCCTCTGTCCAGAATAAACGACAAACAGGGAAGAAGTTTGGCGAAAATCTTTAGTTGCCTGCAAGTAGAACTTGAGGGCACGAACTACATCCAGATTGTGTAGAAGACGTTCCTTCTTTGAAGAAGGATTTGGACACAAGGATGGAACAACAATCTCTTGATTGATATTCCTGTTAGTGACTACCTTAGGTAAGAACCCAGGTTTAGTACGCAGAACTACCTTGTCTGAGTGAAAAATCAGATAAGGAGAATCACAATGTAAGGCTGATAACTCAGAGACTCTTCGAGCCGAGGAAATAGCCATTAAAAACAGAACTTTCCAAGATAACAATTTTATATCAATGGAATGAAGGGGTTCAAACGGAACACCCTGTAAAACGTTAAGAACTAAGTTTAAACTCCATGGCGGAGCAACAGCTTTAAACACAGGCTTGATCCTAGCTAAAGCCTGACAAAAGGCCTGGACGTCTGGATTTTCTGACAGACGCCTGTGTAACAAGATGGACAGAGCTGAAATCTGTCCCTTTAATGAACTAGCTGATAAACCCTTTTCTAAACCTTCTTGTAGAAAGGACAATATCCTAGGGATCCTAACCTTACTCCAGGAGTAACGTTTGGATTCGCACCAGTATAGGTATTTACGCCATATTTTATGGTAAATCTTTCTGGTAACAGGCTTCCTAGCCTGTATCAGGGTATCAATAACCGACTCAGAAAAACCACGTTTTGATAAAATCAAGCGTTCAATTTCCAAGCAGTCAGCTTCAGAGAAGTTAGATTTTGATGTTTGAATGGACCCTGTATCAGAAGGTCCTGTCTTAGAGGTAGAGACCAAGGCGGACAGGATGACATGTCCACTAGATCTGCATACCAAGTCCTGCGTGGCCATGCAGGCGCTATTAGAATCACTGATGCTCTCTCCTGTTTGATTTTGGCAATCAATCGAGGAAGCAGCGGGAAGGGTGGAAACACATAAGCCATCCCGAAGTTCCAAGGTGCTGTCAAAGCATCTATCAGAACCGCTCCCGGATCCCTGGATCTGGACCCGTAGTGAGGAAGTTTGGCGTTCTGGCGAGACGCCATGAGATCTATCTCTGGTTTGCCCCAACGTCGAAGTATTTGGGCAAAGACCTCCGGATGAAGTTCCCACTCCCCCGGATGAAAAGTCTGGCGACTCAAGAAATCCGCCTCCCAGTTCTCCACTCCCGGGATGTGGATTGCTGACAGGTGGCAAGAGTGAGACTCTGCCCAGCGAATTATCTTTGATACTTCCATCATTGCTAGGGAGCTTCTTGTCCCTCCCTGATGGTTGATGTAAGCTACAGTCGTGATGTTGTCCGACTGAAACCTGATGAACCCCCGAGTTGTTAATTGGGGCCAAGCCAGAAGGGCATTGAGAACTGCTCTCAATTCCAGAATGTTTATTGGAAGGAGACTCTCCTCCTGATTCCATAGTCCCTGAGCCTTCAGAGAATTCCAGACAGCGCCCCAACCTAGCAGGCTGGCGTCTGTTGTTACAATTGTCCAGTCTGGCCTGCTGAATGGCATCCCCCTGGACAGGTGTGGCCGATAAAGCCACCATAGAAGAGAATTTCTGGTCTCTTGATTCAGATTCAGAGTAGGGGACAAATCTGAGTAATCCCCATTCCACTGACTTAGCATGCACAATTGCAGCGGTCTGAGGTGTAGGCGTGCAAAAGGTACTATGTCCATTGCCGCTACCATTAAGCCGATCACCTCCATGCATTGAGCTACTGACGGGTGTTGAATGGAATGAAGGACACGGCATGCATTTTGAAGCTTTGTTAACCTGTCTTCTGTCAGGTAAATCTTCATTTCTACAGAATCTATAAGAGTCCCCAAGAATGGAACTCTTGTGAGAGGAAAAAGAGAACTCTTCTTTTCGTTCACTTTCCATCCATGCGACCTTAGAAATGCCAGAACTAACTCTGTATGAGACTTGGCAGTTTGAAAGCTTGAAGCTTGTATTAGAATGTCGTCTAGGTACGGAGCTACCGAAATCCCTCGCGGTCTTAGTACCGCCAGAAGGGCACCCAGAACCTTTGTGAAGATTCTTGGAGCCGTAGCCAATCCGAATGGAAGAGCTACAAACTGGTAGTGCCTGTCTAGGAAGGCAAACCGTAGATACCGGTGATGATCTTTGTGAATCGGTATGTGAAGGTAAGCATCTTTTAAATCCACTGTGGTCATGTACTGACCCTTTTGGATCATGGGTAAGATTGTCCGAATAGTTTCCATTTTGAACGATGGAACTCTTAGGAATTTGTTTAGAATCTTTAAATCTAAGATTGGCCTGAAAGTTCCCTCTTTTTTGGGAACCACAAACAGGTTTGAGTAGAACCCTTGTCCTTGTTCCGACCGCGGAACCGGATGGATCACTCCCATTAATAATAGATCTTGTACACAGCGTAGAAACGCTTCTTTCTTTATCTGGTTTGTTGACAACCTTGACAGATGAAATCTCCCTCTTGGGGGAGATAATTTGAAGTCTAGAAGGTATCCCTGAGATATGATCTCTAGCGCCCAGGGATCCTGAACATCTCTTGCCCAGGCCTGGGCGAAGAGAGAAAGTCTGCCCCCCACTAGATCCGGTCCCGGATCGGGGGCTCACGGTTCATGCTGTCTTTGGGGCAGCAGCAGGTTTCCTGGCCTGTTTGCCCTTGTTCCAGGACTGGTTAGGCTTCCAGCCTTGCCTGTAACGAGCAACAGCTCCCTCCTGTTTTGGTGCAGTGGAGGTTGATGCTGCTCCTGTTTTGAAATTCCGAAAGGGACGAAAATTAGACTGTCTAGCCTTAGCTTTGGCTTTGTCTTGAGGTAGGGCGTGGCCCTTACCTCCTGTAATGTCAGCGATAATTTCTTTCAAACCGGGCCCAAATAAAGACTGCCCCTTGAAAGGTATATTAAGTAATTTGGACTTAGAAGTAACATCAGCTGACCAGGATTTTAGCCACAGCGCCCTACGTGCCTGGATGGCGAATCCTGAGTTCTTAGCCGTAAGTTTGGTTAAATGTACTACGGCCTCCGAAATGAATGAATTAGCTAGTTTAAGGACTCTAAGCCTGTCCGTAATGTCGTCTAGCGTAGATGAACTAAGGTTCTCTTCCAGAGAATCAATCCAAAATGCTGCCGCAGCCGTAATCGGCGCGATACATGCAAGGGGTTGCAATATAAAACCTTGTTGAACAAACATTTTCTTAAGGTAACCCTCTAATTTTTTATCCATTGGATCTGAAAAAGCACAGCTATCCTCCACCGGGATAGTGGTACGCTTAGCTAAAGTAGAAACTGCTCCCTCCACCTTAGGGACCGTTTGCCATAAGTCCCGAGTGGTGGCGTCTATTGGAAACATCTTTCTAAATATTGGAGGGGGTGAGAACGGCACACCGGGTCTATCCCACTCCTTAGTAACAATTTCAGTTAGTCTCTTAGGTATAGGAAAAACGTCAGTACTCGCCGGTACCGCAAAGTATTTATCCAACCTACACAGTTTCTCTGGTATTGCAACGGTGTTACAATCATTGAGAGCTGCTAAAACCTCCCCTAGTAATACACGGAGGTTCTCCAATTTAAATTTAAAATTTGAAATATCTGAATCCAATCTGTTTGGATCAGAACCGTCACCCACAGAATGAAGCTCTCCGTCCTCATGCTCTGCAAGCTGTGACGCAGTATCAGACATGGCCCTAGTATTGTCAGCGCACTCTGTTCTCACCCCAGAGTGATCACGCTTGCCTCTTAGTTCTGGTAATTTAGACAAAACTTCAGTCATAACAGTAGCCATATCTTGTAATGTTATCTGTAATGGCCGCCCAGATGTACAAGGCGCCATAATATCACGCACCTCCCGGGCGGGAGATGCAGGTACTGCCGCGTGAGGCGAGTTAGTCGGCATAACTCTCCCCTCGCTGTTTGGTGAAATTTGTTCAAATTGTACAGATTGACTTTTATTTAAAGTAGCATCAATACAGTTAGTACATAAATTTCTATTGGGCTCCACCTTGGCATTGGAACAAATGACACAGATATCTTCCTCTGAGTCAGACATGTTTAACACACTAGCAATAAACTTGCAACTTGGTTATAATCTTTTTTAGCAAAAACGTACTGTGCCTCAAAGAGGTACTAAACGATTAAATGACAGTTGAAATAATGAACTGAAAAAACAGTTATAGCATCAAACTTTAAAACAACACAACTTTTAGCAAAGGTTTGTTCCCATAGTAAAATAACAATAATTAAATTTGACATAAAAATTACAGAGCAACGTTTTTATTCACAGTCAATATAAAATTCTCACAGCTCTGCTGAGAGAATCTACCTCCCTCTAAAGAAGTTTGAAGACCCCTGAGATCTGTCGGAGATGAACCGGATCATGCAGGAAATATAAGAGTAACTGACTGGAAATTTTTGATGCGTAGCAAAGAGCGCCAAAAACGGCCCCTCCCTCACACACAGCAGTGAAGAGAAACGAAACTGTCACAATTAAAACCAAACAACTGCCAAGTGGAAAATAATGCCCAAATATTTATTCACTCAGTACCTCAGAAATGTAAACGATTCTACATTCCAGCAAAAACGTTTAACATGATAAATACTTATTAAAAGGATTAGTGACTTTTAACAGAGTAGTTCCGGTGAAATACCATCCCCAGAATACTGAAGTGTATACATACATGTCATTATAACGGTATGGCAGGATTTTCTCATCAATTCCATTCAGAAAATAAAAACTGCTACATACCTCAATGCAGATTCATCTGCCCGCTGTCCCCTGATCTGAAGCTTTTACCTCCCTCAGATGGCCGAGAACAGCAATATGATCTTAACTACTCCGGTTAAAATCATAGTAAAAAACTCTGGTAGATTCTTCCTCAAACTCTGCCAGAGAAGTAATAACACGCTCCGGTGCTATTGTAAAATAACAAACTTTTGATTGAAGTCATAAAAACTAAGTTAATCATCATAGTCCTCTCACACATCCTATCTAGTCGTTGGGTGCAAGAGAATGACTGGGACTGACGTAGAGGGGAGGAGCTATATGCAGCTCTGCTGGGTGAATCCTCTTGCATTTCCTGTTGGGGAGGAGTTATATCCCAGAAGTAATGATGACCCGTGGACTGATCACACATAACAGAAGAAAACAGTAATAACTTTTACTTGAAGCATTTCAGCTAGTGGAAGTATATTGCTAAAATGCTAGTCACATTTCAATTCAACTTCAACATTTTCACATTTCAACCTTTCTATAATCCCTTTAAGTGAGATTCATTAATAAGAGCATGTACTTTTTGCACTATTATATCCCTTTAAGTCCCTTTTCTAATTTTGCCGTTCCAACATACAACATGTATTGCCTACAGATTAACATGAACTGTTCAGCACAGCAAATCCTGATAAAAATATTTTATTGACAAGCACAGAGATTCTAATGTTAAAGCTCTTTAGGAATTATTAAGTCTGTTTCAAATAAACTGCTATTTATTCTCCATCTCAGTCAGTAATATCTGCAAAGCGCCGTTTTGCATGAACCTTGATGAGTAAGGTATTAGCCTACTTTAGCGAAGTGGTTAACCCTACTGGCTCAAACTCGTTAACACCATTTCTTGCTGGTTAACCTACAGTTTAAGCTGAAATAATGAAAGAAGCCCATTGTGTCTGTATAACTTTGCAAATAAGATTACAGGGAATTTACTTTAAAGGGAAAATCTAGATTTTCAGTGGGAAAATGTTGAATTTGTTATTCACGTTGCTCATATTCTCATAGCAGAATGTCAGGTTTGGATGAGAGACTAATTTTTCTCAACCGATTACATGCCTGACTCGTTTTACAGAAAATGACACACACAAATACTCACTATGGGAAATACAACATAAAATACATGTGTATATTTTAAAGCTTAACTAAAAAAATTAGTTTTAAATAAATTTTTGGAAAGAGTATTCCCATCTTAATGACAGATAAGATGATGGGAACATAGTGGTAAGTAAGGGTTAGAGTTAGGACTATGGTTCATGTTTGGTTTAAGGCTAGCATTAGAGTTAGGGTTAGGAAAATAGTTTGTGTTGGCTTAAGGGCTAGGGTTAGAGTTAGGGCTATGGTTCATGTTTGGGTTAAGGCTAGCTTTAGAGCGATGGTTAGGACTGTGGTTCATGTTGCGTTTAAGGCTAGTGCTAGAATTAAGACTATGCATTAGATACTTAAGGCTAGCATTAGATTTAGTGTTAGGACTATGGTTTATGTTGGGGTTAAGGCTATGGTTAAAGGGCTATGGTTCATGTTAGGGTTATGGCTAGCTTTATAGCTAGGATTAGGACTATGGAGCGTGTTAATCTTAAAGCTAGCAATAGAGTTAGCGTTAGGTGAGTTAGGATTAAGACTATGGTTTGTGTTAAGGTTAAAAGCTAGCATTAGAGTTAGCGTTAGGTGAGTAGGTTTAGGACTATGGTTCATGTTAGGGTTAAAACTAGCATTAGAATTAGCATTAGGACTATGATTCATTTTAGGTTTAAGACTAGCGCTAGGTTTAGGACAATGGTTCATGTTAGGGTTAAAGCTAGCATTAGAGTTAGCGTTACGACTATGATTCGTGTTAGGCTTAAGGCTAACTTAAGAGTTAGGGCTATGAGTAAAAAAAAATTAAATCTTGTAATAAGATACCCATCAAAGGACATGATTGTTTTAACAAAGTCACTTCCCAGTTTAGTACACATGAAAGCCACCAAATAATTCACTTGCTAGTTATGCTAATAATATGAAAGATATTTATCCCAAACACTGCATGGTGATTTGTGGAGGCGGGTATTTGGAATAACATATAGAACTGCCTGAACAAAAACATATCCAGATTTGAGGACCCAACAGCAAACAGTTAATTCAAAAGGTACTTTCAGGTTCTCCAGCCCTTTACAGGCTCATATATATATATACTGTACTGTATATATATATATATATATATATATATATATATATATATACAGTATATAAAAAGTTATCAGACCTTTGAAGAATAAACAAAGTTCTCAGAAACAACTTATTTTACATCTGTTTAAGATGGCCGTTGCCGTAACCCACTCAGTGCTGAACTTTAGAGTCCAATTCTGTCACAGGGTAATGGAAAGTGTTAGATTTTCTTGCTCGTTATTAACCTACTTTCTCTATTTTATCTTTCCCTGCAAGGCCTCATCTTGCAAAATCCTCTGATCTGGATCTCATCAAAGTACCTGTCAGTCACATCCTTCTTCCTGTTCTGTACAGAACAAAACACATGCTGTCAAAATGTGTTCAAATGTATTTGCCAGACGATAACAACTGAGAAGGTAAGTGACACAAATAGGTTACAAATATGTCTGCAAAGCACTTGCTGCCTCTCACCTTTAAATGTAAAATGCTAGGGCTCATGTATCTTTGTAAAATCCTGCAAACAGAATACTTAATAAAAAAAAAAAGTTCAAATGTGAGGTGGTAAAAATGTGCAATGCTTTAGCGAGATATATCAAATATGACTGAAAAAGTGCTACAAACCTGCACATATACCAGAAACATATACATTGGATTTTTCAATAGAAATACTAGTCCATATACATTGGATCTTTTAAGAGAAGAAAGTTTCAGGGAAAACAAACAAAGACTCCATGATTTCAGCTATTAGCTACATGAATATGCACTATGTGTAATGCAGATAGGTTTAAATACCAGTGAATCTACTAAGCAAGATATTATTTATTACTGAGTGGGGAACGAACAAACTATAGATATTGATACACATTGACAGTATTATTGCAAATTATATTATTAGTTTTGTATTATTTCTCCCACACTGATAAATTATTTATTGATTTTGTATCTACATAGGCTCTCATGCTTAAAGGGACACTAAACCCAAATGTTTTCTTTAATGCTTCAGATAGAGCATGCAATTTTAAGCAACTTTCTAATTTAC
This sequence comes from Bombina bombina, assembly GCF_027579735.1. NCBI lineage: Eukaryota > Metazoa > Chordata > Amphibia > Anura > Bombinatoridae > Bombina > Bombina bombina. The sequence continues at coordinate 922,879,805 of NC_069500.1, forward strand.
TCCTATTATCATTTTTTTCTTCGTTCTCTTGCTATCTTTATTTAAAAAGCAGGAATGTGATGCATAGGAACTGGCCCGTTTTTGGTTGAGAACCTGGGTTATGCTTGCTTATTGGTGGGTAAATGTAAGCCTCCAATAAGCAAGCGCTATCCATGGTGCTGAACCTAAAATGGGCTGGCTGCTAAGATTTACATTCCTGCATTTAAATAAAGATAGCAAGAAAACAAAGTAACATTTATAATAAGAGTAAATTAGAAAGTTGCTTAAAATTTCATGCTCTATCTGAATCATGAAAGAAACAATTTGGGTTCAGTGTCCCTTTAATGCAAACAGGCCTGTATTTGTCCATTATTTTTTATGGCAGTGCTATATAGTACAACACATTATAACTATCCAGCTTTTTGTGTTTTTTAAATATTCAACCTTTAATTTATTTATATAAAAGTTATTTTGTTAATTTATGGTTTTTCCAGTTCTAATCTGATTTTGATGTGAATCTGGAAACACAGAAGTGCTCCTTACTGCATATTTTGTCAGTGTTCGCACTGTCATATAAATCAATTCAGTTACTAGTCTGTGATTTGTGAATAGTTCACTTTCTATACTACTTGCACTAGCAAGTCTTACAAAGTTTACAGGCTGATTTGGGCTGTGCAAGCTGGTTATAAAAAAAATGACTTTACAAATGTCTTGCTCTTTGTGAATAGCGGAGTAGGTATATTTTTCTAAAAGTCAGCTAATTCAGCTGACTTAGCATGTCTTGGTTCACATTCAGTACATATATGCAAACAGACCCCTGTATCACGGGTGGTGAACCTTTTTGAGTGCTCAAATTGCTGATTATCATATAAAAATTCGCCTGCAGACAATATGGCGCAATGACAGTATGGAGGTGGCTCAGTAGCAGCACTGCAACCCATATTCATTTTGTTTGCCACATTGATCAAGTGTGCCAAGGTTTGCCACCCTTGTAGACAAGCCTAAACTGAGGCATGTGACGCTGAAGAGATTTTAATGTAGCACTAAAGAATAAACCCCAAATTACTAAAACCTGGGCACTCCTGATCTACAATTTATACCAATCTCTAATGAGCACAGCAGCTACACTGAAAACCACAGACGTTCTGAAGCAAATATACAGGATAAATGCTTCATTTTTTTTCTTTTTTAAATTGGAAAGATAAAACCAGGATTGTCTGATGAATCCTGTAATTACTACTCCTTAAGCTTCAAAGATCAACGTCAGAAGTCAATGCAACTCATTGTTTGTTTAATAAGGGTAGTAGCATATAGAGTGCAATGTGTTGTGTGAGTAACTGCAATAAAAACTCATCATTTACAATACAGCAGGTTCACTGGAGTGGGAGACAAATGCGTTCAGCGTAGGGTTGCCACCCGTCCCTTAAAATACAGAACACTTATAAGTTACACATGCTGCTGGGTGTGCAGGGAGGAATTTGAATAGTGCTGTCCAGAAACACAATACATGTTCCTCCCTGCACACCCTGCAGCATGTGTAACTCATAAGTGTGCAGGAAAACATGGCTGAGGTGCCAACCCTAGTTCAGCGGAACATAGATTCCCCTGGTCTCCGAGTCACTTTGTTATAATAATAATTGTAGCTGGAATTCAAATCATAAAATGTTTCAGCGTATATATTTTTTTATATAGCGGTGCATTAATATTTGCTTTTTTACTTTTTCGGCTGTAGTTTTTGCCGTCTTATTAAAGGATTTAGTTTTTTCTATCACTTTTATGTTCAGAGAGATTAAAGGGGCATGAAACACAATTTTTCCTTTCATGATTCAGATAGAGAATGCACATTTTAAACAGCTTTCTAATTTATTTCTATTAGCATATTTTCTTTGTTTTCTTGGTGTGCTTTGTTGAAAAGCAGCAAAGTAAGCTAAGGAGTGTGCGCGTGTCAGTAGCACTATTTGGCAGCAGTTCTGGAAGAATGTTATACATTAAAAAGAGCACTAGATGGCAGCACTTTCCTGCATGTAGTGCTTCAGACGTGCACGCTACCTACCTAGGTATCTCTTCAACAAAGGATACTATGAGAACTAAGAAAATTTGATAATAGAAGTAAATTGGATTTTTTTTAAATAGTACGCTCTGTCTGAATTACAAAAGAAAACCTTTGGGTTTCATTTCCCTTTAAATTATTATGCTTCCGCCCAACAATGATTGCTATTTTATTTTTTCAGATCAAATAGTTAAAGGCATTAAAGGGACATAAAAACAAGAATTGTTTGGAGCACCAAAAAGCGTGTGAAAAAAACAAAATTTTATTATTTGACAAAAGGGTTAATTAACCCCAGGGTAAGAGTGTATAAGAAATAAAATTGAAAAACAGAGAGCAAAAAAGGCCTTTTTTGCTCTCTGTTTTTCAATTTTATTTCTTATACACTCTTACCCTGGGGTTAATTAACCCTTTTGTCAAATAATAAAATTTTGTTTTTTTCACACACTTTTTGGTGCTCCAAACAATTCTTGTTTTTGAGTTCAACCAGTAATGGCCTTTGTGAGCGCACTAAGCTTGTTTAAACACCACTAAAAGTTCCCTATTGCGGAGGTATAGTATTTTCCAGCTTGGACACTCACCATTTGCAAGCAGGAGCCTTATAACAAGGTTCAAGACGCCAGCACCACAGAGGACAGGAGGAAATAATATCCAGAATCAGGACTGTGGTGAGTCTTTTGAGACACATATATAAGTGATATCATTACACATCAGTGGTGAGTTTGAAAAAGTACTTTTATTCCAACATAGCAATTGTCAGGGGAGGTGGGGGTTAACCCACTGACATTGCAGGACACAAAAAACTTTTGTCTGTTTATCCAAGCTGGTTGTGTAATGTGATTTATTACATTTATATATAAATTTACTATCTGCGCACACACCCAACCAAAGCACCCCCATTTTTCTTTGATTAAAGGGACATAATACTCATATGCTAAATCACTTGAAACTAATGCAGTATAACTGTAAAAAGCGGACGAAAATATCACCTGAGCATCTCTATGTAAAAAAAGAAGATATTTTACCTCACAATTTCCTCAGCTCAGCAGAGTAAGTTCTGTGGAAAAAATATACTTCAGCTGTTGCTCAGCTGCAGGTACAAAATAAATAAATGAAGAAATGAAGAGCAGCCAATCAGCATCAGCAGTGCTGAGGTCATGAACTCTTTTACTGTGATCTCATGAGATTTCACTTAACTCTCATGAGATTTCATAGTAAACTTCCTTAAACTGAATAGGGAAATAAGATGAGTGTGCACATAAGCTCACTCCCTTAGCTGTCCCAGGACAGACATACTGACTTCTGCTTAGAAGTCCTTTACAATGCAGGCATCCCAACCTGCAAAAACTAATTTCAGGGAGGTGGCTTCCCCTCCTCCCTCCCAGTTAAATATTGGACACCTTGAAGCCCTAAATAAGATAGAGACTTATCATTAAAGTAGCTTCCCACGAAAGTCACATTAAAAAAAGTAGCTTTATTGCACAACCACATACAACCAGTGATCGTACGCTTGTTGAATGCTCAAATATTTTAGAATACAAAGTTTAATTACGTGCAGTAAATAAGGTGGTATTTGTGTTTTATTTGCATGCTTTGAGGGTTCTATAATATCCCAGCAACTAAAGGCATTCCTTGAAGAAACACTTTTCCGGATTTGGGCCACATTGGATCATAGTACTTGGAGTTTCAGGGAGATTGCACTCCATTTGCTGGCATCAGGGAGTCGCTATTACAATCAGGGAGACTTTGGATGTCCATCAATGGGATGTGGCTACTGAGGAACTTTTGAGGTAAACTATCTTTCTTTTTTACATAGAGATGTTCAGGTGATATTTTCTAGTCAGCATTTTACAGCTATGCTGCATCACATTCAAGTGTTTCAACATTTCGGTATTATGGGTTATGGCCCTTTTAATGAAGATTAAAGTGTTGAATTAGAGTATCACGATTCAGAAAAAAAAAATCCAATTTATTTGTCAAATTTACCTTTTAATATCCTTTTTTGAATCTTGGCCCCTTTCCATAACAGCGTACTGATGTATGCTCAGGAGTGTGTTCATGTCTTGAGTACTATATGGAAGAAGTGTTTCCAACTATTTTTGTTACAATGTTGTACGTGTAGTGCACAAGTCACATGCACACTCCTGGGCCTATTTCAGTATGCACTCATGGAAACAGCTTTGTTGCTGTTGTTCTATGAACAATAGTACAAAGAGAAAGGGGTATATTTGATAACAAACTGAAATAATTTAAATTGATATGAAAGTTTAACTTTGCCTTATATGAGCCCTTAGTTTAATACATTACAGGAGTTAAATGTTTGTGCTATACTGGCCCACAAGATATCACCTCACTGGCTAATGAGAAAAACTCCCACAATGCTATGGGAGAGAAAAAAATTACAGTTTGACTTAGAAAATAACATACCAGTAAAATCTAGATAAGCACATAAAAAACAAGTAAAGCTTTTAGAAACAGGTGTTTCACAACATTCACAGACCTTCTAGGAAGCAAAACACATGGCCAAAATAAAAATAAAACAAGGCAGCTAATTAAAGGGAAACGAAACGCTAAAATTAATTCCCCATAAGGGGCCAGATTACAAGTGGAGCGCTAATTAACGCTCCCGCTCAATCATTAATTGTGCTAGAAGTAAGCTTTCTGCGCTCGTCGGGTTGTGCTTGTATTATGAGTTGAAAGTAAACTGTTACTCGCGCGCTAGAAGCCGAACTTAGAAGGTCATGTGTGCGTTCACGTATTCACCCTTAAAAGTCAATGAAGGAAAAAACCTAACACCCTACTCATGTGCAAACCTAATTGCATATTGTCAATGGCGCTAACCCAACATGAAAATATGAATATTTCACATTCCATTGTTCTTCACATATCTGTTTTTTTTGGTACAATATATATTTATACCATATATATATAATTATAAATAGGTATAGATATATATACAGATATATATAGGACTGTCTATTTATAAATACACAAAACATATTCTGCTATGTGCATTAAGTAGTTATACCTTTTATTGAACTAACTGCATTGTAAAAGACAAACATTCAGTAGTTCCCTCTTCAGGTATTGATCGGTATTGCATCAAACAATGTATAAAAATGCATTGTTAGTCTAATAAAGTTATAACTTCTTACTGCAATACTTTTGTAATTTTGGCTTCTGTATATTTCATTTTCAATATTTGCCTTATTTTGTTTGTAATAAAATGTATATTGTCTATTTTAAGCAGGTATATTTCTTTCAACGATAGCGTAAAATAGTTTTTTATTCGCATCTCTGTGTGTGTCTAAATATTATATGTTACTAGCCTTACCGTAGTAGCTGTGCACCAAAAAATAACTAGACAATATCTAGGTGAAGTCACACATTAAGCCACTACTCTTGATCCAACCATGTACATACAACTGAGCAGTCTTTTTACCCCATAGCTGCCAGTAACAACAAATCAACCATTCTATCTCTTCAGCTGTGGCACCACTCATAAACAGTAGTGATTTGACCCCCTTGACACTCTTTTTTTTCTGTTCTATATTTTAAATACATTAAGGCATAGGAGGCATGTACTTAAAAAAAAAATGGACATTTAAGAGTCCAGAATTTTTTTGAAGATTTTTCAAGACAGCCTGATAAAATACTGAACTGTCCAGTTAAATTCTGGAAATCTGGCCATCCTATATGTTACATGTATGAGAAACCAATACCAGTATTTTGTGCCCCAATTAAGTTCATTTAAAAAAATTAAATAGATTCTAAATGATGTCTTACTATGGACATTCCATATCATGTTGTTAATTCTTATATAAAATAATTTATTTGTCAATGATGCCTGATAATTATTTTACAATACAATGAGAATACGCTGAAAATTCCATAACACACATTCACATTCAATTAACAGAGTAAAGCTAAAATTAAATCCAGTTTCTCCTCACTAGTTAATAAGATAGATATATCCATGTGTAGCAGGTGCCATTAATGTAATGCAACAGGAATGTAAATGAATAGAACTCCTAGCTGTAACTTTTATATAAATCATATAACCATTTGTGGTACAACAGGGTAGCTGAGCTCTATATCAGTCTGTTAGGAGGGTGCTGTGCAAAAACTTCAAGCCCAACTAAGGGATTTTGGCTTTCATTTTCAGTGCTGTTCCAAACCATAAGAAGCACAGCTGTTTGAACTAAAGAGAATTTAAAGAGACACAAACATGCAACAATACAATGTTCTAATATGTTATTAAAAGCATTTTATTATTGCTCTGTTTTCTGTGTGATAACTGTGTGTGTTTAACCCCTGTAAAGTTCCAGAGTAGCAATAAACTACTGGGAGCTAGCTGAACACACCTGGTGAGCCTGTGATTGACATCTGTTTAGCTAACCAATACCAGCTAGCTTCCAGTAGTGCACTGCAGTTTCTGAGCTTACCTCAGTATGCTTTTTAACAAAGGCTACCAAAAGAAAGCAGTAGATTTGATAACAGGAATTTGAAAAAGTCTCTATAGCGCTGCAGAATCTGCTGGCCCTTTACAAATAACCGATATTAATAATAAAAACTACATCCTCTATTTGAATCATGAAAGTTTAAATGGACAGTAAACAGTTTTTAAAATATATAATAATAAAATATATTTTATTTTAAAGCCTATTATAGTCTAATACTATTACGTTTATTACTACTCTTACTCATACATGTCCCTCCCTCCCTGCAGCATGTGTAGCTCATAAGTGTCCAGGAAAACATGGCCGAGGTGGCAACCCTACTCTACATTGTTATGCAGAATTTACCCACTGGGCCTTAAAAATAAAAATGTAGAATTTAAACAAAAAAAAAACTTTTAATATTCCTTTAATGTCCCTTTAACTCTGATTTTGGCCAATTAGGAATAGCTATGAGAGAGGCTGTGATCCTTCTGTGGTATGTAGCTGGCTCAGACAATATTGCAGCAATATGCAACATTCTTTGGCTACAGAATTTACTACCAGCCTCGTTAGGGAGCATGTGACAATCACAGCAAAAATGGTATTTTACAGCAAAAAAATGTTTTTACAAAAAAATTGCCATTAATGAAAGAATGAATGAATTAATGAATGAATTAATTTACAAGTTTTGCGTTCAATGTTTAAGTCTTCCAAGTGTTGTATGTGAGAACTAAACACATGACAATTTAAAAAACAATAAGCCTTTCTGTGACTTTTTGTAGGGTTTTCTCAGGCTTTTGCAGACCTACCATGACATAAAAACAGACACTGTGGAAAGCATGGTCATTTTTACAATATACTTGTATTAGCTGACATTATTTTAGTAAAAGCTGTTACTGTTTCAGCTACGTATGCACATATGCTCCACGTGCCCATTGCACCAGCATTAAACATCTCACATCTCAGGGACCTTATGACTGCTGCTTTTTTTACCTCTCCTCCGCCCCAGAAGTGGTGGAGTTAAAGGACCACTAAACACATTACAATAGCATAATCAATAAATAGACAATAAAAAGAAAATGCAAAAGCACTTAGTTTGAATTTCAAATGAGTAGTATTTTTTCCCCTGACAAATGTTAGTTAGTTTTCCTTCCCAAAGCATCATGTGACAGTCATCAGCCTATTACTAATGCATAAACGTATATTGTGTGAATTCTTTCACATGCTCAGTAGCAGGTAGTGCCACAGAAAGTGTGTATATAAAAAGATGGCGCACATTTAGATAATGGAAGTGAACTATAAAGTTGTTTAAAAATGTGTTCTCTATCTGAATCATGAAAGTTTTAATTATTACTTTAGTTTTCCTTTAAATCATATGACACTGATTTGTCTGGGATGATTGGCAAGACCTGCTCTTGTGCAATTGTTTGGGGGGGGGTCTGCACAAGCAATTGCTTCTGCAATGTTAAATATGGTGCATTGACTGTCATTTTAAAATGTGAAAATGGTTTTGTGCACTGCAATAAAAAATCTTTGTGAAGAGATCAGGTAAATCAGGATAGGGGATAGAAACAGATGACCACTGCTTGATAAATCCTGGCTGCAGGTTCTCTTGTGAGAACCTGCAGTCGTAGGGGAGGAGTAGGCTTGATAAATTGAGCCCAGAGAATGAGCATGGAGATTCACTAAAAGGGATACTCAAGTCAATATTAAACTTTCACTATTCAGATAGAGCAAGCAATTTTAAACAACTTTCCAATTTACTTCTATTATCCAAATGCTCACAGTCTTTTTATATTTACACTTTTTAAGTCGCCAGCTCTTACTGTGCATGTGCAAGAATTTACAGAAAATACGTATATGCATTTGTGATTGGCTAATGGATGTCACATGATACAGGAGAAAAGGAAATAGACATAATTTTGAAATTTCTTAGAAAACAATCTACTACTCATATAAAAGTTCAGACTAAGTGCTATTGATTTTTGTTTTTATCATGCATTTGTTGATTATGCCAGTCTACTGTATTTAAACTACTGCAGTATGCTTGGCAGGTCTTGTGTGCTGTAACAGGTGACACAAAACTTGTGATAAGTCATACAGGATGCATTTTAACAAAGTTCTGTGCTTAACTGGTTTAACTCAAATCTAAAACACACAGCTGATTACAATTTTAAAGGGACATAAAACCCAACGTTTTTTTTTTTTCATTATTCAGATAGAGAATAAAATTTTAAAGAAAAAAAGTTTCCAATTTACTTCTATTATCAAATTTGCTTCCTTCTCATGCTATTCTTTCTTGAAGAGATATCTAGATAGGTAGTGTGCACATGCTTGAGCACTACATGAAGGTAAATACTACTGACATCTAGTGCTCTTGCTAATGTACAACATTGTTGCAAAACTGCTACCATATAGTGCTGCAGACACGTGCACACTCCTGAGCTTACATGCCTGCTTTTCAACAAAGGATACTAATAAACCAAGACAATTTTATAATAGAAGTACATTGGGAAGTTATGGTTTCATGTCCCTTAAAGTTTACCTAAATGATGCACTTAGTATATTTGACAAAGTTTGTTGTTTAAAACAGCTTTTAGAAGATGGAGATATTTCATGTATAGCATTTAATAAGAATTCAGAGCACAAGCAATAAATTGTGAATGTAATGTTCCTGCCAAGAAGAGAGTAAACCTTTATGGCAGCTAAGGTGTTAAAATATGCTCCAAATTGAATTGAGCTTAGTTGTAAAAATCACGAAACCAAAGCATTAACAGTTGATTGCAGATTTACTTCTGCAATATACACACTATTAGCCTTTTAGAAAAGTGTATGCTTAGATCCCTATCAGCAAGTATCCATACCCTTATATACCAAGGTTACCTATTCACTACCCTCTTGAAAACTGACTCACAAGTGGCCCCTAGCGGTGACAACTGTGATTTCCCCATGAGGGTGTTTAGACACAAATGCAATCCAATTCAACTAAACTGGGGAAAGTTTGATCTCAAAAACTGTTGTTGTTTTTTTTTATTTTGTTTTAATAATTATCAAATGTTTTGTTTCCAAAATCATCCACTAAAGTACATGTATTTTAACCCTTTAAGGACACAGCTTTCAGTTTGCTCAATTGTTTTATGACGGAAAAATTCCGTCATATGTCCTTAAGAGGTTAATTAGGGATTCTCAATCCCCATTCTTGCTAAATCCAAACCCTAAAATATTTGAGGCTGAGCCGGTAAACCTGATGAAGGGATAACTAGACCGGAAACGTTGTTAGGTTGGACTCAACTTATATAAATGTTTACACTTTATTAATAATGCTGATATATTTCAAATGAATTACTTTATCCATTTAAGAAAAATACATGTTTGTACTATTGCTTTAAAAAAGTAAATAGGTCAATATGTCCACAGGTTTCCCAGAACATAACATCTATTAGAATTGTACTTACTGAGGGGTTTAAGAATGTTGGAGCTGTTTTCATCGACATTTTCAGTATCTGACTTCTCTACATCAGAATAGTTTTCTGATTTCTCTCTCTCCTTTTTGTCTTTGTGACCTGTTCTGCGCTTATGACGTCTTCTCCTCCGATAGCTTTTAGGAACATGAACTCCGATGTACACAGTGTGGTGACCTAGGGAGATAACACCAAAGATTAGCAATGCACACTATTATACAGGTTATATCTAAGCAATATATGTGAATTTATGTGTATGTAAATCTCAGTGGTTTTAAAACTACACAGTAAACAAGTTCTACACAATTCCCATGCCATGGTCTATTAAGAAAACTGTACCCAGAAATAAAAAAAGGATTTTATTAAATGTAAGGCAGCTACAATTTTAGCATTTTTGTTTCTCACACAAGCTACAGTACTGATTTTGAATCAAATGAATATGACTGCGCCTGCCATGAATATTTAGTTTTCTGTTCCTGATCTATAGGTCTAATGTTGAGTTGTTTAAATGGGCAAGCGAATGATGGACTTTTTACATGACATACATTCTGAAGAAAATAAATCTTAAAATTAGAATATTAAATGTAAACATTCAATGTAAATTTTCAACAAATGTAACAAAACATTCACCCACACATATCTCATTATACATTTCTAATAGCAGGTGTAGAATTCTAAAGCAGGGATGGCTATCTAGAAGCCCGAGAACCTCATGCAGAGAAAATGCAGAACTAAGAATGTGTGCCATAGTTTTTGTAGTCTCTGGAAAATAAAAAAAAAAAAAAAAATTGTGTTCTTTGGGGTGGCCAACACTCAAAAGAGCCCTCTAGAGGGGAGAACAGCAAATAGAGGCTGCCTTGAAACCTTACCAATATCCCCTGTGCCACTGGATATTTTATAATTGATATACAAAACAATATATATATATATAAACATACACACACACACACATATATATATATATATAGAAAGTAATGAAGAGTGCACTCGCCAGGACTTTTCAAAGTTTTATTCCAAATATGTGAACGTTTTCGGGGGATTAACCCCTTCCTCAGACATACAAAAATACATATAGTATTTTTTGTATTTTTGTATGTCTGAGGAAGGGGCTAATCCCCCGAAAACATTCACATATTTGGAATAAAACTTTGAAAAGTCCTGGTGAATGCAATCTTCATTACTATTTGCCTATCTGTTGCAGCCTGGGCATGTGATATTGGATTTCTGGAGTGCTTATCTACTTTTAACTTTTTATATATATATAGACACACACAGGTGTGGAAAATATAACTTTGCATTACTAATAAATCCATTAACCATTGCGAACCTGCCCTCTTGCTAAACTTATACTAGAGATGTCATGCCAAAGAACCAAACAAAATTTTCAGACTATATATATATATATATATATATATATATATATATATATATATATATATATATATATATATTGTATATAATGCTAAAGTGCAAATACATTTATATACTTAGTGTAGTTCACCAGAATAGTATTTCCATAAAAATAAGAAATCCTAGAATTTGGAGCATAAATTATTTAGAGGTATGTTGCAGAAACATTATTTTGAAGATCAAACACTTTAGTAGAGATAGGGAGTTTAAGATAAATTCTACATCAGAGTATCTAACATCTATCTGTTCAGTTCTTGAGCTTGTGTTAGTGCTGCTGATTATGAATCTAGCAAGATACGCTGTTATCCTGGTCTAAAGAACAACAGCAAATCTTAAAGTAATACAAATATATCAAACAAACAGAACATTAAAAGTGAAATATGATAATCTGATATGGACAGACTCCAAATACTATAAATATAGCGCTTTTTTTTTTTTGCTGTATTAGGCTGTTCTCATGAGAAATCTTTATTGTGTTGTAGATAGGAAGTGTGATAGGAACACAGCAAAAATAAATTGTGTAGATGATTTCCTACCAGCCACCAAGAGAGAACATAAACTGACCTCAATATGTGAAATAAAAAATATTGCGCTTACATTTTTTTTAATTATAACTAATAATTTTGCCCAGATTTTTGCCCAGTAGTGCATTGCTGCTCCTGCAACAAAGAGAATGAAGCAAATCTGATCATAGAAGTAAATTGAAAAGTTGTGTAAAATGACATGCTCTAACTGAATACTGATAGAAAGAAAAAGTTTGGTTTTCATGCTCCTTTAACTTCTATTATCAAATGTACTTTGTTCCCTTTGTATCCTTTGTTGTAAAGCAAGCAGAGGAAGGGTTACGAGTAGCAATGTATTACTGGGAACTTGATGGTGATTGTTGGCTACACACATGCATTTTGTCATTGGCTCACCATATTTGTTTAGCTAGGTCTCAGAAGAACATGGGTTAAACACATAGTTATGCTCAACCAATAACAAAATAATAACAAAGGGGCTGAATTAATATATTAATATCAGTTATGTGCTTCCAACTAATGCGCATTAGATAATGAGGCCTATTTAACAAAGGTCTGTCGGACCTGATCCAACAGTGCGGGTCAGGTCCGACAGACATTGCTGAATGCGGAGAGCAATACGCTCTCCGTATTCAGCATTGCACCAGCAGCTTTTGTGAGCTGCTGGTAAAACGCCGCCCCCTGCAGACTCGCGGCCAATCGGCCGCCAGCAGGGGGGTGTCAATCAACCCGATCATACTAGATCGGGTTGAATTGTGGCGATCTCTGTCCGCCTCATCAGAGCAGGCGGACAGGTTATGGAGCAGCGGTCATTTTAGTTTCATGTCCCTTTAAACAATGTGCACATTTGTAAGTTCTCATATTGCAATCAGTTCAGCAAGCATGCAACCAATCTACCCTCATATTAATGGAATGAAGCTCTACCCACCCTTTGCCTTATTGCACTTCTTTTCTGGCATTATTCAAAATTCTAAGAAATAAATTAAGCTAACGTTTACTAGTCTTTATCTGGAAATTAATATTTAAAGGGACATACACATGCAAAAATAACATGCTGTAATCTATTAGAGCTATATTGTTTGCATATAACTATGTGTTTAATCCAAGCAAAAGGGTTAAACACATAACTAAAGAGAGCACCAAAGCAGCAATACACTACAGGGAGCAAGCTGAACACAATAGTGAAATAAAGGTGTGTATATATATATATATATATATATATATATATACACACACACCTTTATTTTTACTTTACACACCTTTACTTGTTACAGTGCCAGGGGTTAATGTCTATCCCAAATTCTAATTAAGAATAGACCAATGGGAGGCAATCAATTAACCCTCTTACCTTACTTAACCTCACCTGTGGCACTCTAACAATTATCTCTGAGAAAGCCCATGCGAGAAACATGTCAGATCTCATGAAGCTGCTGCTATTCACCTACTGCTGAATAAACCCATCCTGACATTTGGCTACCAGTCCGGTATTGTGTTCTTTATTCTATGCTTATATATATATATACACACATACATATACGCCCCTTAAAGGGATAGGAAAGTCAAAATTAAACTTGCATGATTCAGATAGAGCAGGTCATTTTAAGACACTTTTAAATTCACTTCTATTTTCAAATGTGCTTCATTCTCTTAGTATCCCTAAATAAAAAAGAATACGCACATATCATACACCAGTGGGAGCTGCTGCTAATTGGTGCCTGCACACATTTGTCTCTTGTGATTGGCTAAGTAGATATTTTCAGCTTCCTGTCAGTAGTCCCTTCAGCAATGGATAACAAGAGAATGAAGCAAATTTGATAATAGAATTAAATTGGAAAGTTGTTTAAAATGGTATGTTCTATCTGAATCATAAAATAACATTTTGGGGTTTACTATCCCTTTAAAGTCTCAAACAAATCTATATTTTACCATGTACATTTTATCATTAGTTTTGCGCAGACTACCCTACATAATACTACATAACAGCTGTGTATAATTATATAATACTTAAAGGGCCACTGTAAGTAAATATTTTCTATGCCTGTTACTAACTAACTACCCCAAATACGCTTTTTATCAATAGCATTTCATTAACTTATCTCTACCGTATATCAGAAATCTTGTCTGCAAATTTAATTGTTTTCCACACCCACTCTGCGGGTATCCTTTGCTCTGTACCAATCCGTTTACAATACCTAGGTTTCAAAATGGCGCCTTAAACACAATTTCATTGGTTTAAGTACTTTGAACACGCAGTGCTGAAAATAGTGGGCAGGATAACGTGACATCATCGGCAAATAAAAGATATAACTTTTAGAACGTTATGAAACTTCGTTTTGGAGAAAATGTAGGTCAGCAGGTTTTAATTAATGTTTATTAACTTTAATATGTTAGTTGTTTGGCTTAAAAATTATAACGGAAAGTAATCCTTTAAGTTAACTTTCTGCATCCTAGGTGACAGTGCAAACAGGATGACTTTACAACCAAATTGCATTTTGACAACATGGAGACTTGCACATAACAGTATTACTACATACTACAGCTGTATGTTGTGGGAGAGGGGTAGATACATACCCTGAGACATCCACTCAGAGCTCCGGCTGTAAAGCAATGAGGGCCATCAGCACTCTAAATTGATGTGATCAGGGAATGTAACTGTGCGTGGCCTACACCAATATGCTCCCCAGCTTGCTTGAACCGTAAACATTATCACTAAAGCAGAGATAACTTTTACTACAAGCATTTCTCCAAATAGACACCTATGGCAAACATTTAAATTCTCTTTTATGCACTTTAAATTCAGTTGGAATGTTCCTTTAAAAGTTTTCTGTATGTTAAAGGCAAATGGAAGTTAAATAATTCCTATATACAGCGCCGCATATAAATGCGGCACGTATATTTCACCTGTCGCCTGCAATTTTTACTCCCATAAGCTAACATGGGACCACGTCGTAAATCGGTATTCAATATCCAGCGCAAAGACTTACATGGCGAAAATGGAGAAATCTTACTCCATTTTTACCTCGCCATAAAAGGCAGCCGTAGCAAGCCTTGCGCTGAGTATGGGAGCACCGTAACTCCCAAAAATGCCTGAAAAAATAAACTAACACGTAACGCATGCGCAATGTCTATCTACCTGTCAACCGCAATCCCCCACCGCAATAACTAATAAAGTCTATTAACCCCTATATCCGCCATCAAACCCACACCGCAAGTAATAACTAAATTATTAACCCCTAAACCGCCATAGCCCACAACACCATTAACCTATTCAAGTATTAACCCCTAAACCGCCATGGCCCACATAGCCTATTAAATGTATTAACCCCTAATCTGCCGCCACCAACGTCGCCGCCACTATAATAAAGTTATTAACCCCTAAACCTAAGTCTAACCCTAACCCTAACACCCCCCTAACTTAAATATTATTTAAATACATCTAAATAAATTTACTATTATTAACTCAATTATTCCTATTTAAAACTAAATACTTACCTATAAAATAAACCATAAGATAGCTACAATATAATTAATAATTACATTGTAGCTATTTTAGGATTTATTTTTTATTTTACAGGCAACTTTGTATTTATTTTAACTAGGTAGAATAGTTATTAAATAGTTAATAACTATTTAATAGCTACCTAGTTAAAATAAATACAAATTGACCTGTAAAATAAATCCTAACCTAAGTTACAATTACACCTAACACTACACTATCAATAAATAAATTAAGTTAATTAACTACAATTACCTAAAATTAAATACAATTAAATAAAATAAATTACAAAAAAAAACCCACTAAATTACAGAAAATAAAAAAGTACAAGAGGTTTAAACTAATTACACCTAATCTAAGCCCCCTAATAAAATAAAAAAAGCCCCCCAAAATAATAAAATTCCCTACCCTATACTAAATTACAAATAGCCCTTGAAAGGGCTTTTTGCGGGGCATTGCCCCAAAGTAATCAGCTCTTTTACCTGTAAAAAAAAAAAAAATACAATACCCCCCCAACATTAAAACCCACCACCCACACACCCAACCCTACTCTAAAACCCACCCAATCCCCCCTTAAAAAAACTTAACACTAACCCCTTGAAGATCACCCTACCTTGAGCCGTCTTCACCCAGCCGGGCACAAGTGGACCTCCGATCCGGGCAGAAGTCTTCATCCAATCCGGGCAGAAGAGGAAGTCTTCATCCAGCTGGCATCTTCTATCTTCATCCATCCGGAGTGGAGCGGGTCCATTTTCAATCCAGCTGACGCAGAGCATCCTTCCAGCACGACGATTAGATCAGCCAATCAGATTGAACTTAAATCCGATTGGCTGATTGCATCAGCCAATAAGATTTTTCCTACCTTAATTCCGATTGGCTGATAGAATCCTATCAGCCAATCGGAATTCAAGGGACGCCATCTTGGATGACGTAATTTAAAGGAATATTCATTTGTCGGGTAGTCGTCGCGCTGGAAGGATGCTCCGCGTCGGCTGGATTGAAGGTGGACCCGCTCAGCTCCGGATGGATGAAGATAGAAGATGCCGGCTGGATGAAGACTTCTGCCCATCTGGAGGTCCTCTTCTGCCCGGATCGGAGGTCCACTTGTGCCCGGCTGGGTGAATACGGCTCAAGGTAGGGTGATCTTCAAGGGGTTAGTGTTAGGTTTTTTTAAGGGGGGATTGGGTGGGTTTTAGAGTAGGGTTGGGTGTGTGGGTGGTGGGTTTTAATGTTGGGGGGTATTGTATTTTTTTTTTACAGGTAAAAGAGCTGATTACTTTGGGGCAATGCCCCGCAAAAAGCCCTTTTAAGGGCTATTTGTTATTTAGTATAGGGTAGGGAATTTTATTATTTTGGGGGGCTTTTTTATTTTATTAGGGGGCTTAGATTAGGTGTAATTAGTTTAAACTTCTTGTACTTTTTTTCTGTAATGTAATTTATTTAATGATAGTGTAGTGTTAGGTGTAATTGTAACTTAGGTTAGGATTTATTTTATAGGTCAATTTGTATTTATTTTAACTAGGTAGCTATTAAATAGTTAATAACTATTTAATAACGATTCTACCTAGTTAAAATAAATACAAAGTTGCCTGTAAAATAAAAAATAAATCCTAAAATAGCTAGGGTTTATTTTATAGGTAAGTATTTAGTTTTAAATAGCAATAATGGAGTTAATAATAATATATTTATTTAGATGTATTTAAATAATATTTAAGTTAGGGGGGTGTTAGAGTTAGACTTAGGTTTAGGGGTTAATAACTTTATTATAGTGGCGGCGGCAGACTAGGGGTTAATACATTTAATAGGCTATGTGGGCTATGGTGGTTTAGGGGTTAATACTTGAATAGGTTAATGGCGTTGTGGGCTATGGCGGTTTAGGGGTTAATAATTTAGTTATTACTTGCGGTGTGGGTTTGATGGCGGATATAGGGGTTAATAGTTTAAATAGGCATATTGCGTTGTGGGGGGTTGTCGGTCTAGGGGTTAATACATTTATTATTAGTAGTGAGAGGGGGGATTGCGGATATAGGGGTATACGTGTCGGGCTTATTTTTGGGAGGAGTGTTAGACTGTTACGGGAGATTTAAAATTATCTTTACTTTTCTTAGATGCCGGCAGTTTCTAAAGTGCCGTAAGTCACTGGCGACTCCAGAAATTTGAATTTACGCTTATTTCTGGACATCGCTAGTTTATCAGATTTACGCCATTTAGGAAATGCCGGAGCCATATATGTAATACCCCGATGTGCGAGGTGAAATTACGGGCGGGTAATACCCCGATGTGCGAGGTGAAATTACGGGCGGCGCAGGTTTCCACGCTTGCACCAAAACATGCGCCGTATATTTGATTGCGCCCTATATGTATAACATTTCTGCAAACAGAGATGTCATTAGTATGCACTCATTGAAAGAGCAACAAATGATATCACAAGGCTACACCAGCCTCTCCCGCTGCACCAGCCTCTCCCGCTGCACCAGCCTCTGCCGCTGAATCATTTGGGTCGATTTATCAATGTCTTTCTGACATGATACGCTGTAGCGTATCATGTCCGACAGACATCGCTGAAAGCCGAAAGCATACGCTGTCGGCATTTCTCACTGCACAAGAAGTTCATCAGAACTGCTTGTGCAATGCCGCCCCCTGCAGATTGGCCGCTAGCAGGGGGTGTCAATCAGCCCGATCGTATAGTATCTGGCGGATTGCAGACCCCAGTCTCAAAGCAAGTGGACCAGTTATGGAGGAGCGGTCTTTAGACCACTGCTTCATAACTGCTGTTTCCGCGCGGAAACGGGCATCAAGCTCCATTCGGAGCTTGATAATTCGGCCCCATTGTATCCAATTAAACATAAATATAATAACGTAATTCCGCTATAAAAGGATAAATTGCACACAGTGAAAATGCCCTTTAATTATTTATTTACCTTCTTTTCCTGTAATTTAATTTAAATTCAGAACCCTAACCCTTATACATGCAGTACAATGATTGCTTGAGCTCATTTATATCTGTCTGTATTTGGCTGCACCAAAGACAATATGATAAACAATACTAAAGGGGATTTTAAAGAGGTATGTCTCTAAACTGCAAAACAATGTCAATGTTGCTAACAAAACACCTATTTTTAAATAATAAATAAAAAAAAATTATTTTGTTTCCAGATCTTTTGCAATGCAGTTATTTTTTTATGCAAAATTACAAAATAATTTAACTGCGCCTTTAAATACAGCTTTAATTTATTACATATGAAACAAAAAGAGTTGGAAATTTTACAACTTGGATTTGGTTTTTGCTATTTAAGAGTTAGAATTTATTGTAAGCAGTGCATATGGCTTCTTATTTCAACATAAGTTGAGCAACAACATTTAACTGGAAACACCAAGATGGAAAACAATGAAAACCAGCAATGGCTGTAAATAATGTGCGATTTGCCAAACACCTGGTATTGCACATATTCTTCCCTTGGGAAGCTATAGCAAGTATGATCATACTTATAGGTCTGTTGTAGATTTTGGACCCAGTGCCCCATTTAAGGACCATTATAGTGATAAAATAACATGGTTTAATTTGTAACAGCATGTCATTTTATCACTAGCGACTCATTTGTGTGACTAGCGCTGCTGATTGGATAAGCAGCAGTTTCCACTGGCAGTGTTCTGTGGGTTCCGAGCAGTACTCCTCTTTCAAATGTTTCTTGTTTTTCTAGATCATGGAGGGGATATAAGGGATAAAGTCTGGATAGCTCATATAAATATGTCAATCCCTGGACAAAAACGTTTCTATTCTCGAGCCCCTGGGCCTAATATTCAAAACCTCAGTCAGCATGGAAAGAAATAACACAACATATTTGGGATTTTTTTTTTTTAAGTCCTTGTATTGTAATGTAGGAGTCTCTGTTTCACATTAAGAACACTATAAAGGAACATAAACATTTACCAAGATATAATTTGTGCTTCTCGCCTTACCAACAAGACCTCTTAGATCCTCTCACCTAAACTGCGAGGTTTTGAGTATCTAACTGTCTAGAATTTTGCAGAACAGACCAGGTCGCTCTTGTCACACTCCCATCCCAATAAATGTACAAAGTGAAACCCAGGGCCACCTAGCCACACCTCCATGTTGCCTAAAGCCTGCCAACAGAATCCTCCAATGGCAATCCGGACCCACACAACACCCTAACCTGCCCTAACTTCACGCTCAGGATAACAGAAGTCTGCCCACTCGTGACATGACTCCTCCCTCAGTCCCATATACTAAGGGATTAATTTGGCAAAGGCATCGCCCCGCTATGATTTCAGGTTCTTACAAGAGAACCTGCAGTCAGAATTTATCAAGCAGCAGTCATCACACCGCTGCTTCCCTAACTCTTCTCCACCTCTTAGGTGAAGAATTTCAATCTCCCGGTCTCGTCCGACCGGGGAGATTAACGGCTCCTGCCCACACATAATTGGCTGTGCGTGGGCAGGAGCGCACAAGAGCGCAAAATAGTACTCTAGTGCAATGCTGAATTCCACCAACGGAATTCTGCTCACCAGAGGCGAGCTGCGGCAGACAGGGGCGCATGTGTACGCCCCTGTCCACCGACGATTGATAAATCAAGCCCTAAATGGAAAATGTTATCAGCGCTTCCTTATGAAATCTTCCTAAGAACAAAATCATCAGATGTAACAATGCAATCATTTCTGTTACATACACACCCACATCAGGAAATACAAATAATAAATGCCTGAGTAACTACAATTTTGATGTCTTAATAGAATATCTTTAAATCTTTTGTCTTTATTAGATTGTTGCATTTGTTACTCAATACATTCTATATATAACAGTTTCATTTTTTGTCAACAGCTTCACAAGCTTCCTTGTTCTCAGTTTTTGAATATATGTTGACCTGCACTTTTCTTAGAGGAAGCACCAAGCCTTTTGATGTGTCATATGTTGATTTGTTCATTTGATTATCCTGGCCAGTGATCTACAAGGAAATGTACTGTTTAAGAGCTTCTGCGGCAAACATGTCCTCTACGTCTATTTACCAAGAGCATTACACAGGGATTCCTAAAGCTTAACCCAATACTGTCCAGTGTCTGTGTTTTAAAGAATGGAGACCTTAACCTCCAAGCACCCTGTGACAATGATGGTTAAGATCCAAAAGTGGCCCTATTATATTATGGAGGTCAATAAAAAAAATAGAGGTTCCATCTCTATCATACAACTAGCAATATTAATACTCTGATATAGAGAAATGCTTCCTTCATATATGTAAAACCATAGTTGTTGTTTTTTTTTTGCTTTACTCATTCTCAATATATATGTTATATCTGTGTTGTTTGAATACACATACTTCATGTAAAATGGTATACCAGATGTATGTTGTTCTAATTTGCTATGTGCATACTGTTGAGACCTTTGCATAATGTTTGCATATTTTGCTGAAACTAGAACTCCAGCTTTCATTATTGCATGTACATCCAGACATTTAATATTGTTTTCTAAGGATAAAAAATATATATATTTTGGTTGCATTTAATAAAAAGAAGTAAGAGAAAATGCTGGTGTAGTTTATATAGAAATAAATATATAGCATTACATATATATATGTCTGGGGTTGCCATTTCACTTGTTCAGAGGAGAATTGCCAGATACTTTGGGGCGGGACTGACCCTGTTAGGCTGGATCAGACTGATGTACTTCAATAAAGTTCTCCTCTGTGAAAAGCACAATTGGGCTAAAAGAAGCTCCTCAAAGGTGGTAACTGGCACTGGGAAATAGAACAAGCCACTGAGTTGTTGTTCGTTCCTCGCAGACTCTCTGTTTATATCTATCTATCTATCTATATATATATATATATATATATATATATATATATATATATATATATATATATATATATATATATATATATATATATATATATATATATATATATATATATATATTGAACAGGATTAGCAAGTGTACCTTTATTTATTTTAGATTGCTAAATATTCTAGTAGTTTGAAATATGTGTGACTTGCACAGAATATGATCCCGTATTGTGTCCGTTAAGTATATTGACACGTCATTACCTTTCTGAGCAAACATGATCAGGGAATGTGAGTGCAAGCGTTTTACTAAGTCGGTCTAGCCTTGTTCCATTAAAATAATGATAGGCTTGCTAGTGGGTAAACACACAGTTAAATTCAGACAGAGAGGACATTCTGGGTCCCTTTAAAGGGACATGAAAATCAAAATTATTCTTTGCCAAAAATCATACCTAGGTAGGCACAGAAGCAGCAATGCACTACTGTGAGCTAGCTGAACACACCAAATGAGCCAATGACAAGAGGTGTCTAGCCACCAATCACCAGCAAGCTCCCAATAGTGCATTTGACTTTTATGTCCCTTTAAAACGACTCAAAATTTTGCTTCATGTTCACATTAAAAACATTTTCTCTATTTTTTCTAACTATTGGGAATATCTTTGAGTGTAGGGTATGTTATTGTCCACCAATAAAGCTACTGAAAAAATCAGCTAATGAGCTTCTTGCAGTTGTGACCTGTTAGTTTCAAAATCAAAGGTTTTTTATCATGTAAAAGTATAATTTTTTCACATTTTAAATAGTACGCTTTCAAATACATGATAGAAATAAGTTGATTTTTAGTACTCCATTAAAGAGATATTACAGACTTTGAGACCTGAATTAATTTACCACTGACGCTAAAGGGCCTCAGCAGACAAAAAAAGGTAAACCTAGTTTTCAACAGGGCACAGTTATTTATTGTTAACATTTTTAAACTGATATAATTAAACAAATACATCTACTTATTATTTACAGGATAATATTTGCTTTCAACATATCATTCTATAAAGTGTTTATTTAGTGTTCAATGTCTCTTTAAAGAGATGTTAAACATTCTGTTGTATTGTTGTAATAAAAACAGAATTTATGTTTACCTGATAAATTACTTTCTCCAACGGTGTGTCCGGTCCACGGCGTCATCCTTACTTGTGGGATATTCTCTTCCCCAACAGGAAATGGCAAAGAGCCCAGCAAAGCTGGTCACATGATCCCTCCTAGGCTCCGCCTACCCCAGTCATTCGACCGACGTTAAGGAGGAATATTTGCATAGGAGAAACTATATGTTACCGTGGTGACTGTAGTTAAAGAAAATAAATTATCAGACCTGATTAAAAAAACCAGGGCGGGCCGTGGACCGGACACACCGTTGGAGAAAGTAATTTATCAGGTAAACATAAATTCTGTTTTCTCCAACATAGGTGTGTCCGGTCCACGGCGTCATCCTTACTTGTGGGAACCAATACCAAAGCTTTAGGACACGGATGAAGGGAGGGAGCAAATCAGGTCACCTAAATGGAAGGCACCACGGCTTGCAAAACCTTTCTCCCAAAAATAGCCTCAGAAGAAGCAAAAGTATCAAATTTGTAAAATTTAGAAAAAGTGTGCAGTGAAGACCAAGTCGCTGCCTTACATATCTGATCAACAGAAGCCTCGTTCTTGAAGGCCCATGTGGAAGCCACAGCCCTAGTGGAGTGAGCTGTGATTCTTTCAGGAGGCTGCCGTCCGGCAGTCTCATAAGCCAATCGGATAATGCTTTTAATCCAGAAGGAGAGAGAGGTAGAAGTTGCTTTTTGACCTCTCCGTTTACCAGAATAAACAACAAACAAAGACAAAGTTTGTCTGAAATCCTTAGTAGCTGCTAAGTAAAACTTGAGAGCACGAACTACATCCAAGTTGTGCAACAAACGTTCCTTCTTTGAAACTGGATTAGGACACAAAGAAGGCACAACTATCTCCTGGTTAATGTTTTTGTTAGAAACAACTTTTGGAAGAAAACCAGGTTTAGTACGCAAAACCACCTTATCTGCATGGAACACCAGATAAGGAGAAGAACACTGCAGAGCAGATAATTCTGAAACTCTTCTAGCAGAAGAAATTGCAACCAAAAACAAAACTTTCCAAGATAATAACTTAATATCAACGGAATGTAAGGGTTCAAACGGAACCCCCTGAAGAACTGAAAGAACTAGGTTGAGACTCCAAGGAGGAGTCAAAATTTTGTAAACAGGCTTGATTCTAACCAGAGCCTGAACAAAGGCTAGAACATCTGGCACAGCTGCCAGCTTTTTGTGAAGTAACACAGACAAGGCAGAAATCTGTCCCATCAAGGAACTTGCAGATAATCCTTTTTCCAATCCTTCTCGAAGGAAGGATAGACTCTTAGGAATCTTAACCTTGTCCCAAGGGAATCCTGCAGATTCACACCAACAGATATACCAAATTATGTGGTAATTTTTCTGGTTACAGGCTTTCAGGCCTGAACAAGAGTATTAATAACAGAATCTGAGAACCCTCGCTTTGATAAGATCAAGCGTTCAATCTCCAAGCAGTCAGCTGGAGTGGGTCGAACGGACCTAGAACAAGAAGGTCTCTCAAAGGTAGCTTCCATGGTGGAGCCGATGACATATTCACCAGATCTGCATACCAAGTCCTGCGTGGCCACGCAGGAGCTATCAAAATCACTGACGCCCTCTCCTGATTGATCCTGGCTACCAGCCTGGGGATGAGAGGAAACGGCGGGAACACATAAGCTAGTTTGAAGGTCCAAGGTGCTACTAGTGCATCCACTAGAGCCGCCTTGGGATCCCTGGATCTGTACCCGTAGTAAGGAACTCTGAAGTTCTGACGAGAGGCCATCAGATCCATGTCTGGAATGCCCCACGGTTGAGTGACTTGGGCAAAGATTTCCGGATGGAGTTCCCACTCCCCCGGATGCAATGTCTGACGACTCAGAAAATCCGCTTCCCAATTTTCCACTCCTGGGATGTGGATAGCAGACAGGTGGCAGGAGTGAGACTCCGCCCATAGAATGATTTTGGTCACTTCTTCCATCGCTAGGGAACTCCTTGTTCCCCCCTGATGGTTGATGTATGAACTTGGCCCTCGCTAGCTGAGGCCAAGCTTTGAGAGCATTGAATATCGCTCTCAGTTCCAGAATATTTATCGGTAGAAGAGATTCTACCCGAGACCAAAGACCCTGAGCTTTCAGGGATCCCCAGACCGCGCCCCAGCCCATCAGACTGGCGTCGGTCGTGACAATGACCCACTCTGGTCTGCGGAAGGTCATCCCTTGTGACAGGTTGTCCAGGGACAGCCACCAACGGAATGAGTCTCTGGTCCTCTGATTTACTTGTATCTTCGGAGACAAGTCTGAATAGTCCCCATTCCACTGACTGAGCATGAACAGTTGTAATGGTCTTAGATGAATGCGCACAAAAGGAACTATGTCCATTGCCGCTACCATCAAACCTATCACTTCCATGCACTTTGCTATGGAAGGAAGAGGAACGGAATGAAGTATCCGACAAGAGTCTAGAAGTTTTGTTTTTCTGGCTTCTGTCAGAAAAATCCTCATTTCTAAGGAGTCTATTATAGTTCCCAAGAAGGGAACCCTCGTTGACGGAGATAGAGAACTCTTTTCCACGTTCACTTTCCATCCGTGAGATCTGAGAAAGGCCAGGACAATGTCCGTGTGAGCCTTTACTTGAGGAAGGGATGACGCTCGAATCAGAATGTCGTCCAAGTAAGGTACTACAGCAATGCCCCTTGGTCTTAGCACCGCCAGAAGGGACCCTAGTACCTATGAGAAAATCCTAGGAGCAGTGGCTAATCCGAAAGAAAATGCCACGAACTGGAAATGCTTGTCCAGGAATGCAAACCTTAGGAACCGATGATGTTCCTTGTGGATAGGAATATGTAGATACGCATCCTTGAAATCCACCTTGGTCATGAATTGACCTTCCTGGATGGAAGGAAGAAGTGTTCGAATGGTTTCCATCTTGAACGATGGAACCTTGAGAAACTTGTTCAAGATCTTGAGATCTAAGATTGGTCTGAACGTTCCCTCTTTTTTGGGAACTATGAACAGATTGGAGTAGAACCCCATCCCTTGTTCTCCTAATGGAACAGGATGAATCACTCCCATTTTTAGCAGGTCTTCTACCCAATGTAAGAATGCCTGTCTTCTTATGTGGTCTGAAGACAACTGAGACCTGTGGAACCTCCCCCTTGGAGGAAGCCCCTTGAACTCCAGAGAATAACCTTGGGAGACTATTTCTAGCGCCCAAGGATCCAGAACATCTCTTTCCCAAGCCTGAGCGAAGAGAGAGAGTCTGCCCCCCACCAGATCCGGTCCCGGATCGGGGGCCCGCATTTCATGCTGTCTTGGTAGCAGTGGCAGGTTTCCTGGCCTGCTTTCCTTTGCTCCAGCCTTGCATAGGTCTCCAGGCTGGATTGGCTTGAGAAGTATTACCTTCCTGCTTAGAGGACGTAGCCCTTGGGGCTGATCCGTTTCTGCGAAAGGGACGAAACTTAGGTTTATTTTTGGTCTTGAAAAGACCTATCCTGAGGAAGGGCGTGGCCCTTGCCCCCAGTGATATCAGAGATAATCTCTTTCAAGTCAGGGCCAAAGAGTGTTTTCCCCTTGAAAGGAATGTCAAGCAATTTGTTCTTGGAAGACGCATCCGCTGCCCAAGTTTTTAACCAAAGCGCTCTGCGCCACAATAGCAAACCCAGAATTTTTTCGCCGCTAACCTAGCCAATTGCAAGGTGGCGTCTAGGGTGAAAGAATTAGTCAATTTAAGAGCACGAATTCTGTCCATAATCTCCTCATAAGAAGAAGAATTACTAATAATCGCCTTTCCTAGCTCATCAAACTAGAAACACGCGGCTGCAGTGACAGGGACAATGCATGCAATTGGTTGTAGAAGGGAACCTTGCTGAACAAACATCTTTAGCAGACCTTCTAATTTTTTATCCATAGGATCTTGGAAAGCACAACTATCTTCTATGGGTATAGTGGCGCGCTTGTGTAGAGTAGAAACCGCCCCCTCGACCTTGGGGACTGTCTGCCATCAGTCCTTTCTGGGGTCGACTATAGGAAAACAATTTTATAAATATGGGGGGAGGTACTAAAGGTATACCGGGCCTGTCCCATTCTTTACTAACAATGTACGCCACCCGCTTGGATATAGGAAAAGCTTCAGGGGGCCCCGGGGCCTCTAAGAACTTTTCCATTTTACATAGTGGTTCTGGAATGACCAGATAATCACAATCATCCAAATTGGATAACACCTCCTTAAGCAGAGCGCGGAGATGTTCCAACTTAAATTTAAAAGTAATCACATCAGGTTCAGCTTGTTGAGAAATGTTTCCTGAATCTGAAATTTCTCCCTCAGACAAAACCTCCCTGGCCCCCTCAGACTGGTGTAGGGGCCCTTCAGAAACCATATCATCAGCGTTCTCATGCTCTACAGAATTTTCTAAAACAGAGCAGTCGCGCTTTCGCTGATAAGTGGGCATATTGGCTAAAATGTTTTTGATAGAATTATCCATTACAGCCGTTAAATGTTGCATAGTAAGGAGTATTGGCGCACTAGATGTACTAGGGGCCTCCAGTATGGGCAAGACTGGTGTAGACGAAGGAGGGGATGATGCAGTACCATGCTTACTCCCCTCACTTGAGGAATCATCTTGGGCATCATTTATACTAAATCTTTTTTATGACATAAAATACATATAGTTAAATGAGAAGGAACCTTGGTTTCCCCACAGTCAGAACACAATCTATCTGGTAGTTCAGACATGTTAAACAGGCATAAACTTGATAACAAAGCACAAAAAACGTTTTAAAATAAAACCGTTACTGTCACTTTAAATTTTAAACTAAACACACTTTATTATTGCAATTGCGAAAAAGTATGAAGGAATTGTTCAAAATTCACCAAAATTTCACCACAGTGTCTTAAAGCCTTAAAAGTATTGCACACCAAATTTGGAAGCTTTAACCCTTAAAATAACGGAACCGGAGCCGTTTTTATATTTAACCCCTTTACAGTCCCTGGAATCTGCTTTGCTGAGACCCAACCAAGCCCAAAGGGGAATACGATACCAAATGATGCCTTCAGAAAGACTTTTCTATGTATCAGAGCTCCACACACATGCAGCTGCATGCCATGCTGTCCTCAAAAACAAGTGCGCCATACCGGCGCGAAAATGAGGCTCTGACTATGATTAGGGAAAGCCCCTAAAGAATAAGGTGTCTAAAACAGTGCCTGCCGATATAATCATATCAAAATACCCAGAATAAATGATTCCTCAAGGCTAAATATGTGTTAATAATGAATCGATTTAGCCCAGAAAAAGTCTACAGTCTTAATAAGCCCTTGTGAAGCCCTTATTTACTATCTTAATAAACATGGCTTACCGGATCCCATAGGGAAAATGACAGCTTCCAGCATTACATCGTCTTGTTAGAATGTGTCATACCTCAAGCAGTAAGAGACTGCACACTGTTCCCCCAACTGAAGTTAATTGCTCTCAACAGTCCTGTGTGGAACAGCCATGGATTTTAGTTACGGTGCTAAAATCATTTTCCTCATACAAACAGAAATCTTCATCTCTTTTCTGTTTCTGAGTAAATAGTACATACCAGCACTATTTTAAAATAACAAACTCTTGATTGAATAATAAAAACTACAGTTAAACACTAAAAAACTCTAAGCCATCTCCGTGGAGATGTTGCCTGTACAACGGCAAAGAGAATGACTGGGGTAGGCGGAGCCTAGGAGGGATCATGTGACCAGCTTTGCTGGGCTCTTTGCCATTTCCTGTTGGGGAAGAGAATATCCCACAAGTAAGGATGACGCCGTGGACCGGACACACCTATGTTGGAGAAATAGCACTAAGCAGTTGATTATACTTAATAGAAATCATTGCAATATTTATTATTAATCTATTTAAATGTTTTTTTACCTTTTATTTATTTTATTACACTACATTTGTGCTTCATGTCACAGCCCTACAAGGAGGAGGAGGCCTTTACAGGAAGTTTTATCTTAGCCTAATGTCATAAAACTTCTAGGCTAGTGAATAGACTAGATAACTAGTACTCAGGACTGACAGTATAAAAACGTAGGTTTTGAAAATCCGCTGCTCTTATCACACCGGGGGCAGAGGCTACACTGATCATTTCTATTTGCTAACTTTGCAAGAAAAGAATTACGTTATTTGCTGTGTTTTACACAATCTTTTTCTTTTTATATTTACTTAGATTAAATATATTTGTTTTTATAAAAGGAGCACTGTGTAATATCTCTAAGTTATTCCGTTTCTGGTCTATATAAAGCATTTCTAGAGAATTCAACTGCTATATTATTTACATACAGATTTATCTGACTTTCATTTTTTCCACAACAGCAATGAATTTCGTTCAACTTTTTTTTTTTTTTGTGGAGCACTGAAATGTAAGCAGGCTAACCCATTCTTAATATTTAGCACCAAATACATTTAAGCAGTCTAATGCAAACATACACCTAGATTTAGAGTTCTGCGTTAGCCTTAAAAAGCAGCATTAAGGGGTCCTAACGCTGCTTTTTAACGCCCGCTGGTATTACGAGTATGGCAGGTACAGGTGTACCGCTCACTTTTTTTCCATGACTCGAGCGTACCGGAAATCCCCTTACGTCAATTGCGTATCCTATCTTTTTAATGGGATTTGCCTAACGCTGGTATTACGAGTCTTGGAGAAAGTGAGCGGTACAGCCTCTACCTCCAAGACTCCTACCGCCTAAAAAAGTCAGTAGTTAAGAGTTTTATGGGCTAACGCCGGAACATAAAGCTCTTAACTACAGTGCTACAAAGTACACTAACACCCATAAACTACCTATTAACCCCTAAACCGAGACCCCCCCACATCGCAAACCCTATAATAAAATTATTTAACCCATAATCTGCTGACCGGACACCGCCGCCACCTACATTATAACTATGAACCCCTAATCTGCTGTCCCTAACATCGCCGACACCTATATTATATTTATTAACCCCTAATCTGCCCCCCCCAATGTCGCCGCCACCTACTTACACTTATTAACCCCTAATCTGCCGACCGGACATCGCCATCACTATAATAAATGTATTAACCCCTAAACCGCCGCACTCCCGCCTTGCAAACACTATAATAAATTTTATTAACCCCTAATCTGCCCTGCCTAACATCGCTGCCACCTACCTACAATTATTAACCCCTAATCTGCCCCAACGTCGCCGCTACTATAATAAAGTTATTAACCCCTAAACCTAAGTCTAACCCTAAACCTAACACCCCCCTAACTTAAATATAATTTAAATAAATCTAAATAAATTTACTATAATTAAATAAATTAATCCTATTTAAAACTAAATACTTACCTATAAAATAAACTCTAATATAGCTACAATATAACTTATATTTATTTTACAGGCAACTTTGTATTTATTTTAACTAGGTACAATAGCTATTAAATAGTAAATAACTATTTAATAGCTACCTAGTTAAAATAATTACAAAATTACCTGTAAAATAAATCCTAACCTAAGTTACAAATATACCTAACACTACACTATCAATAAATTAATTAAATAAATTACCTACAATTATTTAAACTAAAATACAATTAAATAAACTATAGTACAAAAAAAAACAACACTAAATAACAAAAAAAAAAAAAAAAAAAATAATAATTTCAAGAATTTTAATCTAATTACACCTAATCTAAGCCCCTAATAAAATAACAAAGCCCCCCAAAATAATAAAATCCCCTACCCTATACTAAATTACAAAAGTAATCAGCTCTTTTACCAGCCCTTAAAGGGCTTTTTGCGGGGCATTGCCGCAAAGTAATCAACTCTTTTACCTGTAAAAAAAATACAAGACCCCCCCAACATTACAACCCACCACCCACACACCCCTACTCTAAAACCTACCCATTTCCACCTTAAAAAACCTAACACTACCCCATTAAAGATCACCCTACCTTGAGCCGTCTTCAGCCAGCCGGGCACCGATGGGACAGAAGAGGACATCCGGACCGGCACAAGTCTTCATCCGATCGGGGCAGAAGAGGTCCTCCATCCAGCAGAAGTCTTCATCCAGGTGGCATCTTCTATCTTCATCCATCTGGCGCGGAGCGGGTCCATCTTCAAGACATCCGACACGGAGCATCCTCTTCCTTCAACGGTCGACAACTGAATGAAGGTTCCTTTAAATGACATCATCCAAGATGGCGTCCATCGAATTCCGATTGGCTGATAGGATTCTATCAGCCAATCGGAATTAAGGTAGGAAAAATCCGATTGGCTGATGGAATCAGCCAATCGGATTGAAGTTCAATCCGATTGGCTGATTGGATCAGCCAATAGCATTGACCTCGCATTCTATTGGCTGATCCAATCAGCCAATCGGATTGAACTTCAATCCGATTGGCTGATTCCATCAACCAATCTGATTTTTCCTACCTTATTTCCGATCGGCTGATAGAATCCTATCAGCCAATCGGAATTCGATGGAAGCCATCTTGGATGACGTCATTTAAAGGAACCTTCATTCAGTCGTCGGCTGTGGAAGAGGATGCTCCGCGTCGGATGTCTTGAAGATGGACCCGCTCCACGCTGGATGGATGAAGATAGAAGATGCCGTCTGGATGAGGACTTCTGCTGGATGGAGGACCTCTTCTGCCCCGATCGGATGAAGACTTCTGCAGGTCCGCATGTCCCATCGGTGCCCGGCTGGCTGAAGACGGCTCAAGGTAGGGTGATCTTCAATGGGGTAGTGTTAGGTTTTTTTAAGGGGGGATCGGGTGGGTTTTAGAGTAGGGGTGTGTGGGTGGTGGGTTGTAATGTTGGGGGGGTCTTGTATTTTTTTTTACAGGTAAAAGAGCTGATTACTTTGGGGCAATGCCCAGCAAAAAGCCCTTTTAAGGGCTAGTAAAAGAGCTGATTACTTTTGTAATTTAGTATAGGGTAGGGAATTTTATTATTTTGTGGGCTTTGTTATTTTATTAGGGGGCTTAGATTAGGTGTAATTAGATTAAAATTCTTGTAATTTTTTTTATTTTTTGTAATTTGGTATTGTTGTTTTTTTGTACTATAGTTTATTTAATTGTATTTTAGTTTAGATAATTGTAGGTAATTTATTTAATTTATTGATAGTGTAGTGTTAGGTGTATTTGCAACTTAGGTTAGGATTTATTTTACAGGTAATTTTGTAATTGTTTTAACTAGGTAGGTGGCGGCGATGTTAGGGAGGGCAGATTAGGGGTTAATAAAATTTATTATAGTGTTTGCGAAGTCGGGAGTGCGGCGGTTTAGGGGTTAATACATTTATTATAGTGGCGGCAGATTAGGGGTTAATAAGTGTTAGGTAGGTGTCGGCGACGTTGGGGGGGACAGATTAGGGGTTAATAAATATAATATAGGTGTCGACGATGTTAGGGGCAGCAGATTAGGGGTTCATAGCTATAATGTAGGTGGCGGCGGTGTCCGGTCGGCAGATTAGGGGTTAATAAGTGTAAGATTAGGGGTGTTTAGACTCGGGGTTCATGTTAGGGTGTTAGGTGCAGCCATTTTTTTACTTTCCCCATAGGAAACAATGGGGCTGCGTTAGGAGCTGAACGCTGCTTTTTTTGCTATCCTATGGGGAAATCGTGCACGAGCAAGTTTTTCCAGCTTACCGCTACTGTAAGCAACGCTGGTATTGAGGGTTGAAGTGGAGCTAAATTTTGCTCAACGCTCACATTTCTGAGGCTAACGCAGCCATTCTGAAAACTCGTAATACCAGCGTTGTTTAAAGAGTGCACTGGAAAAAAAAGGCTCGTTAGCAACGCACGGCTTTACAGACAAAACTCCAAATCTAGGCGATTGTTTTGAAAGATCTACTCAAATTCCAAGACAACCTGGAGAACTGCCTGCACAGATGAGCGACCCTTGCAGAGATGAAGGGTTTACTGAACATTATGAGAGACGCAAGAAAACATTAAACACACCCCAGGAAGTTTCCTTTTCTACCACTAACTGACACTGCAAGATCCATTTTACATAGATAGGGTTGCCAGGTATCCAGTATTAAAGGGACAGTCTACAGTATAATTTTTATTATTTTAGAATATAGATCCCTTTATTATCTATTCCTCAGCTTTGCACAACCAACACAGTATTAATATAATAATTACCTCTGTGATTACCTTGTATCTAAGCATCTTCTGACAGCCCCCTGATCACATGACTTTTTATTTATTATCTTTTGACTTCCATTTAGTATTTTGTGTTGTGCTAACTCTTAAATAACTCCCTGGGCGTGAACACAATGTTATCTATATGGACCACATGAACTAGCAGTTTCCTGTTGTGAAAAGCAAATACAAAAGCATGTGATAAGAGGCTGTCTTTAGTGACTTAGAAACAGGCAGAAATGTGGAGGCTTAAATGTTAGAAAGTATATTAATATATCAATGTTGGTTGTGCAAAGCTGAGGAATGGGTAGTAAAGACATTATGTATCTTTTTAAACAATAACAATTTTAGTGTAGACTGTCCCTTTAAAGGGATACTAAATCCAAATTGTTTCTTTCATGATTCAGATAGAGCATGCAATTTAAACAACTTTCTAATTTACTCCTATTATCACTTTTTCTTTGTTCTCTTGGTATCTTTATTTGAAAAAGCAGGAATATAAAGCTTACAAGCCGGCCCATCTTTGGTTCAGCACTTGAGTAGCGCTTGCTAATTGGTGGCTAAATGTAGCCGCTATTTCTCAGCTCCAGAGCCTACCTAGGTATGCTTTTCAACAAAGGATACCAAGAAAGCTGAGCAAATCAGATAATAGAAGTAAATTGGAACATACTTTAAAATTGGATACTCTATTTTAATCATGAAAGAAAAAAATTGTATTTCCCATGTCCCTTTAATTGTGTGTAGTAAACTTTCATTATTTAGTTCATTATTAATTAACTTCCTTTTCTTTTTTAGCAAACAAATGCTGAATATGGCCGCAGGCAGCAGCATTCAGCTATTTCCTGTGCCAAATGTATTTGTGTAAAAATGCAACGCACGGATATCTTGATTTTCACAGTAATGTGTGTGTTGCACTTTTTCTCAAATAGATCCAGTGCCATAAATAGCACAATGCCGCTGCCTGCAGCCATATTCAGCATTCGTTTAGTACATTAATGACGAATGCGAGTATTTTCTCATGCCTAATAATTACCATTCGGCTTGGAGAAGCCTGACTATTACAGAGAAGAGATGCAAAGCTACCATAGCACAGAAGTGTCACAACATGTCTGATGACATCTCGCAAGACTGCTAGAGTCAAGCTTTCAAAAAGTATGGCACACTATAAGGAGTCTCATCTTCAGACTGCACTTAAACTATTTTCACACTATGCAAGTGGGAGGGTGAATTATGTACAGTTAGAAAACCCTTTATCCAATCTGCTTAGGAACGATAAAGGTTTTGATTTCAGAATAGTTTGGGTTTTGGAATATTTGCATCTTTAAAATGGGACAGTTGGGAGAGGGCATGGAACCGAGTGTAAAAGAGAATTTTTAATTATTATTTATTTATTTTTTAATATCACAAACAGTTTGAATTTTATAATACGTTTGGATTTTGGAATTATGGGTTTGGGAATATGTACCAGTACTAGTTATTGTGGCCCCCAGAAAAAAAAAAAAGGAACTATGAATGTGTGTTAAATTTTTTGGGGTCCCAGGATAAAGTGAAACCAAATATGTGTTATTTGGGGTGTCCACAACTCTAAAGGGCCTTCAGGAGGGGAGAACAGCAGAAAGAAGGTACCCTGCAACATTATCTAAATATGGCGCTGTTCCACTGGACATTTTTGGTAAAGATAAAATTATTTGTGTGTTTTAAGGGACTCAGATAGAGCATGTGATGATAAATAACTTTCATATTTACTTGCTTTGTTCTCTTGGTATCCCTTGTTGAAAAGCATACCTAGGCAGGCTCAGCAACAGCAATGCACTTCTATGAGCTAGCTGCTGATTGCCGGCAGCAAATATATGCCTTTTTTTATTGGCTCACCAGATGTGTCCAGCTAGCTCCCAATAGTGCATTGCCCCTCCTTCAACAAAGAATACCAAGGGAATGAAGTGAATTGGATAATATAAGTAAATTGGAAAGTTGTTTAAAATTGCATGATCTGTCTGAATCATGAAAAAAATGTTTGGGTTTTGTGTCCCTTTAATAAGCCACCCCTTTTGGCTTCTAAAATTACCTTAGACCCCTATGTGTTCACTTCTCTATAGAATCATGTATTTAAATTATTCTTTATTAATATACTTTAAAAATTATATGGGATATAATATCTGATCTATACTCTTGAATAAAAATTAGAGCAATACATTTGAAAAAGTATTGTAAAACATATGCTCCTACTATGGCTTAAACATAAATAAAGGAGTAGATCTCTTTTTATAATGGAATATGTAAAGGGGCATGAAACCCAAAATGTTTCTTTCATAATTTAGATAAAGCATACCATTTTAAACATCTTTCTAATTTACTTGTATTATCTATCTTTATTCTCTAGGTATCATTTGTTAAAGAAAAAGCAATGCACACAGTTGAGCCAATAACATGAGGCATAAATGTGCAGCCACCAATCAGCAGCACCTGAGCCTACCAACAAAGGATACCAAGAGAAAGAAACAAATTCAATGATAGACGTATATTGGAAAGTTGTTTAAAATGACACTCTATCTGAATCATGAAAGTAAAAAAAATTAGGTTTCATATTCCTTTAAGCTACAGTGTCAACAGACACGTACACTGTAGAAGGCAGAATGAGAAAAGCAAAAAGATCTCATTTGTATTTATAAAAAAAATGCTATTGTTATTTACGATCCAATTTTCTTAGCTAACAGAGATACCGTACTTACAGGTGAAACTCGAAAAATTAGAATATCGTGCAAAAGTTAATTTATTTCACTAATGCAACTTAAAAGGTGAAACTAATATATGAGATAGACTCATTACATGCAAAGCAAGATAGTTCAAGCCGAGATTTGTCATAATTGTGATGATTATGGCTTACAGCTCATGAAAACCCC
The DNA here is from genome assembly GCF_027579735.1 of Bombina bombina. Classification (NCBI taxonomy): domain Eukaryota; kingdom Metazoa; phylum Chordata; class Amphibia; order Anura; family Bombinatoridae; genus Bombina; species Bombina bombina. The sequence continues at coordinate 922,915,097 of NC_069500.1, forward strand.
AAATCCACAATCTCAGAAAATTAGAATATTACATGCAATCAATAAAACAAGGATTGTACATAGAACAATATCGGACCTCTGAAAAGTATAAGCATGCATACTGTGGGGCATATGTATCAAAGTCTGGCGGACCTGATCCGACACTGCGGATCAGGTCTGCCAGACCTCGCTGAATACGGCGAGCAATATGCTTGCCGTATTCAGCATTGCACCAGCAGCTCACAAGAGCTGCTGGTGCAACGTCCCCCCCTGCAGACTCGCAGCCAATAGGCTGTCAACAGGGGGGTGTCAATCAACTCGATCGGGTTGTATTGTGGCGATGTCTGTCCGCCTGCTCAGAGCAGGCGGACAGGTTATGGAGCAGCGGTCTTTGTGACCGCTGCTTCATAACTGCTGTTTCTGGCGAGCCTGCAGGCTCACCAGAAACACGGGGCATCAAGCTCCATTCAGAGCTTGATACATATGCCCCTGTATGTACTCAGTACTTGGTTTGGGCCCCTTTTGCAGAAATTACTGCCTCAATGCGGCGTGGCATGGAAGCTATCAGCCTGTGGCACTGCTGAGGTGTTATGGAAGACCAGGATGCTTCAATAGCGGCCATCAGATCTTCTGCATTGTTCGGTCTCATGTCTCTCATCTTTCTCTTGGCAATGCCCCATAGATTCTCTATGGGGTTCAGGTCAGGAGAGTTTGGCCAATCAAGCACAGTAATCCCACGGTCACTGAACCAGGTTTTGGTGCTTTTGGCAGTGTGGGCAGGTGCCAAGTCCTGCTGGATAATGAAGTCAGCATCCCCATAGAGCTTATCTGCAGAAGGAAGCATGAAGTGCTCCAAAATCTCCTGGAAGACGGCTGCGTTGACCCTGGACTTAATGAAGCACAGTGGACCAACACCAGCAGATGACATGGCTCCCCAAATCAACACAGACTGTGGAAACTTCACACTGGACTGCAAGCATCTTGCAGTGTGTGCCTCTCCATTCTTCCTCCATACTCTCGGTGCTTGGTTTCCAAATGAGATGAAAAATTTGCTCTCATCAGAAAAGAAGACTTTGGACCACTGAGCAACAGACCAGGTCTGTTTTTCTTTAGCCCAGGTAAGACGTTTCTGATGTTGTTTGTTGTTCAGGAGTGGCTTGACAAGAGGAATACGACATTTGAAGCCCATGTCCAGGATCCGTCTGTGTGTGGTGGCTCTTGATGCACTAACTCCAGCCTCAGTCCACTCCTTGTGAAAGTCCCCAACACTTTTGAATGGCCTTTTCCTGACAATCCTCTCCAGGCTGCGGTCATTCCTGCTGCTTGTGCACCTTTTTCTTCCACACTTTTCCCTTCCACATAACTTTCTATTAATGTGCTTTGATACAGCACTTTGGGAACATCCAACTTCTTTTGCAATTACCTTTTGAGGCTTTCCCTCCTTATGGAGGGTGTCAATGGTGGCTTTCTGCACAACTGTCAGGTCAGCAGTCTTTCCCATGATTGTGATTCCTACTGAACCAGACTAAGTGACCATTTAAAGGGTCAGGAACCCTTTGCAGGTGTTATGGCTTAATTAGCTGATTAGAGTGGGACACTTTGAGCCTAGAATATTGCACCTTTTCACAATATTCTAATTTTCTGAGATTGTGGATTTGGGGTTTTCATGAGCTGTAAGCCATAATCATCACAATTATGACAAATCACGGCTTGAACTATCTTGCTTTGCATGTAATGAGTCTCTCATATATTAGTTTCACCTTTTAAGTTGCATTAGTGAACTAAATTAACTTTTGCACGATATTCTAATTTTTCAAGTTTCACCTGTATGCTTTCTTTTTACCTTCTTCAGATTTCATTATTTTTTATTTTAAGTGTGGTTTATTTTGACAGTGCAAAAGTATAGTTGATACAGCTTGACAATTTACACTTCTCTACATAAAATTCACGGGGAACTAGACTGATTTCTGTCCAGATAAAAAGTGTGTCATTTAGTTTAATTATATATACCATGTTCTCCATAGAAAATGTTCCCCGTGAAATACTTTGCATATAACATTCTCTTTTATTTATCAATATTATTTACGATATTCAAAGCACAAATTATCTGCATAATTTAACATAAATTGATTTACAGACAAAATTGCAATATTAGTTCATCTTAGCTTAATAGTAGTTTAAATTTTAGCTGAGTAGTCAGTATAATCAGTCTAGTGGTGTGCTCATTAAGGGCTAGATTACGAGTGGCGTGCAACAGTTGCGTGCAAGCGATATCGGTTTATCGCGGCTGTTTGCGTGAGTTGGAAGTAGCTTGCGTATTACAAGTTGAAAGTAAATGTGTTTGTTCAAGTGCAAATGAATTTAACGAGCATCGGGATAGTGCAACCTCAGAGCTCTAGTTAATTGCTACACTTCAATAAAAAGTTGCACAAAAACATCACAATTATATTAAAAAGTACAGCTACACTCATAATAACACCATCTAATAAAAATTATTTTTTAAAAATTGCTTAAAAACGTTATAAGGCTCAAAGATATGAGGTCTCAGGTGTAAGAAGAAGAAAAAAGGACTGCAAAGTCTTTAACATAGAGATACATACATATATACATGTCTAAATATCTATATTATGTATGTATATACTGTGTGTGTATATATATATATATATATATATATATATATATATATAGTGTTATGTGTGTACATATGTATTTATATGTGTTTATATCTATTTACAGACATATATACACATATAGATATTCCTGTTTATATCTATACCTAGATATATAGATATATAGATGATAGAAAGATAGATATTTCACCAAATTTATATATATATATATATATACAAACAGCTGTTTCCAGCCGCTGAATAGCTACGTCTATAAGAAACTTCCATAATCCCGATGTATACTGTTTCATGAGCAGACCTAAATCAGGAGAAGCATGGTCGCTAGTCGCTACATTTTAGGTCCTTTTACATCTTCTATTACGTAAAAGTCCCTGCATCAACAAACTTACCTTTTATATTACAACAAGCCTGCTCTAGTAAATTACACTTATCTATATACTCTGTTTTTACTCTCGGGTCCCTGTTTTGTCCCAAGAGTCCTCTTTTTCTGTCTCCCCCTCCACCCATACACAGCGGCCCCAGGGTGGTGTTTGCACCCTGCCATTCACCGTACTACTTGCTCAGGAAGTGAGGGCTCATTCAGACAGGAGTCCCACTTGTGTGCGCTGCTACGGTGTTTGAGGAGCTGGGTATCCGTGAAGAGTGTGGGGTGTTTGGCTGCATCGCATCAGACAAGTGTCCCACACAACTGGATGTGCCCCATGTTATCACCGTTGTTCTAAAATAAGTTGCCTTAAACAGCTGCTTGTTGCTGCCACTCCCAGTTTGCTGTCAGTCAGCCTATACAGACGGGTAACTGCTGCCATGTCCTCCCCCTACACTTGCGCGTCATGTAGCTACGCCCTTCATTGCTACCCATTGCATAGTTTGAATCAGCTGTTTTAAGGAGGTTGGGCCTCTAGAGCATGTCCAGTGAGTGCCACAAACCTCCAGCAGCTGATTCACGTAACGGAAGTGACGTGGTATACACATTCCTATGCGGTAGACAACTTTATTTCAGAACAAAGGAACTCATTTGTTTCTCTAATTGAGGTCCCTAAGATCACAAGGACAACAAAACATGGTTATTATACACCCTGCTGAGTAGATGTGCTTGATGACAATAGGTCACATATAAGAGGTTAAAGGGATGTGAAAGTCAAAAGTAAACCTTCATTGCTCAGACAAAGCAAGCAATTTTAAGAGGCCTTGCAATTTACTTCAACTATCAAATTTATTTAGTTCTCTTGGTATCCTTTGTTTTAAAAGCATACCTAAATAGGTTCAGCGACAGCAAATGGTGGCTACACACATATGCCTCGTCATTAGCAGAGGTTAAACACATAGTTAAACGTAAGCAATAGTGCAATAATAAAGTGCTGTAACACATTACAGTGTTTCTTATTTGTACATTTATGTCCCTTTTAAGTCAGTGGTTTAACTAGAATGCGTTGGGCCCTGGGACAGGCAGCAGGCCCCCTTGAACACTTTTGATGTTAAAATAGTTGCCCTTTAACCCTTTTTCAATCTGCTTACTCTCATGTTTCCAATCATATTGGCTCTGCAGCATTTCAACATTTTCTTCTCAACCCTCCCTATGTACTCTCTGTGCAGCCAGTAGGATTTTCACTTGGTCACATGACATTAACAGCCATTTTGTGACACCTATTTATCTATAACTCCTATAATTGGTTGTCTGGCTGTCCTTTGAGTGGTGGGCCATGTAACAATCACACCCTAAGTTATTCTGGTAATTACACTTATCATTAGAGTATATGCCTGGTTTCACTAAACATTATGGCCTAGATTTAGAGTTCGGCGGTAGCCGTCAAAACCAGCGTTAGAGGCTCCTAACGCTGGTTTTGGCCGCCCGCTGGTATTTGGAGTCAGTGATTAAAGGGTCTAACGCTCACTTTTCAGCCGCGACTTTTCCATACCGCAGATCCCCCTACGCCATTTGCGTAGCCTATCTTTTCAATGGGATCTTCCTAACGCCGGTATTTAGAGTCGTTTCTGAAGTGAGCGTTAGAGCTCTAACGACAAGATTCCAGCCGCCTGAAAATAGCAGGAGTTAAGAGCTTTCTGGCTAACGCCGGTTTATAAAGCTCTTAACTACTGTACCCTAAAGTACACTAACACCCATAAACTACCTATGTACCCCTAAACCGAGGTCCCCCCACATCGCCGCCACTCGATTAAAATTTTTAACCCCTAATCTGCCGACCGCCACCTACGTTATACTTATGTACCCCTAATCTGCTGCCCCTAACACCGCCGACCCCTGTATTATATCTATTAACCCCTAACTTGCCCCCCACAACGTCGCCGCAAGCTACTTAAAATAATTAGCCCCTAATCTTCCGACCGCAAATCGCCGCCACCTACGTTATCCCTATGTACCCCTAATCTGCTACCCCTAACATCGCCGACCCCTATGTTATATTTATTAACCCCTAATCTGCCCCCCTCAACGTCGCCGACACCTACCTACACTTATTAACCCCTAATCTGCCGAGCGGACCTGAGCGCTACTATAATAAAGTTATTAACCCCTAATCCGCCTCACTAACCCTATCATAAATAGTATTAACCCCTAATCTGCCCTCCCTAACATCGCCGACACCTACCTTCAATTATTAACCCCTAATCTGCCGACCGGAGCTCACCGCTATTCTAATAAATGTATTAACCCCTAAAGCTAAGTCTAACCCTAACACTAACACCCCCCTAAGTTAAATATAATTTTTATCTAACGAAATAAATTAACTCTTATTAAATAAATAATTCCTATTTAAAGCTAAATACTTACCTGTAAAATACATCCTAATATAGCTACAATATAAATTATAATTATATTATAGCTATTTTAGGATTAATATTTATTTTACAGGCAACTTTGTAATTATTTTAACCAGGTACAATAGCTATTAAATAGTTAAGAACTATTTAATAGTTACCTAGTTAAAATAATAACAAATTTACCTGTAAAATAAATCCTAACCTAAGATATAATTAAACCTAACACTACCCTATCAATAAAATAATTAAATAAACTACCTACAATTACCTACAATTAACCTAACACTACACTATCAATAAATTAATTAAACACAATTGCTACAAATAAATACAATTAAATAAACTATCTAAAGTACAAAAAATAAAAAAGAACTAAGTTACAGAAAATAATAAAATATTTACAAACATAAGAACAATATTACAACAATTTTAAACTAATTACACCTACTCTAAGCCCCCTAATAAAATAACAAAGCCCCCCAAAATAAAAAATTCCCTACCCTATTCTAAAATACAAATATTACAAGCTCTTTTACCTTACCAGCCCTGAACAGGGCCCTTTGCGGGGCATGCCCCAAGAATTTCAGCTCTTTTGCCTGTAAAAAAAAACATACAATACCCCCCCCCCAACATTACAACCCACCACCCACATACCCCTAATCTAACCCAAACCCCCCTTAAATAAACCTAACACTAATCCCCTGAAGATCTTCCTACCTTGTCTTCACCATACCAGGTTCACCGATCCGTCCTGGCTCCAAGATCTTCATCCAACCGAAGCGGGGGTTGGCGATCCATAATCCGGTGCTCCAAAGTCTTCCTCCTATCCGGCAAGAAGAGGACATCCGGACCGGCAAACATCTTCTCCAAGCGGCATCTTCTATCTTCTTCCATCCGATGACGACCGGCTCCATCTTGAAGACCTCCAGCGCGGATCCATCCTCTTCTTCCGACGACTAGACGACGAATGACGGTTCCTTTAAGGGACGTCATCCAAGATGGCGTCCCTCGAATTCCGATTGGCTGATAGGATTCTATCAGCCAATCGGAATTAAGGTAGGAATTTTCTGATTGGCTGATGGAATCAGCCAATCAGAATATAGTTCAATCCGATTGGCTGATCCAATCAGCCAATCAGATTGAGCTCGCATTCTATTGGCTGATCGGAACAGCCAATAGAATGCGAGCTCAATCTGATTGGCTGATTGGATCAGCCAATCGGATTGAACTATATTCTGATTGGCTGATTCCATCAGCCAATCAGAAAATTCCTACCTTAATTCCGATTGGCTGATAGAATCCTATCAGCCAATCGGAATTCGAGGGACGCCATCTTGGATGACGTCCCTTAAAGGAACCGTCATTCGTCGTCTAGTTGTCGGAAGAAGAGGATGGATCCGCGCTGGAGGTCTTCAAGATGGAGCCGGTCGTCATCGGATGGAAGAAGATAGAAGATGCCGCTTGGAGAAGATGTTTGCCGGTCCGGATGTCCTCTTCTTGCCGGATAGGAGGAAGACTTTGGAGCACCGGATTATGGATCGCCAACCCCCGCTTCGGTTGGATGAAGATCTTGGAGCCAGGACGGATCGGTGAACCTGGTATGGTGAAGACAAGGTAGGAAGATCTTCAGGGGATTAGTGTTAGGTTTATTTAAGGGGGGTTTGGGTTAGATTAGGGGTATGTGGGTGGTGGGTTGTAATGTTGGGGGGGGGGTATTGTATGGTTTTTTTTACAGGCAAAAGAGCTGAAATTCTTGGGGCATGCCCCGCAAAGGGCCCTGTTCAGGGCTGGTAAGGTAAAAGAGCTTGTAATATTTGTATTTTAGAATAGGGTAGGGAATTTTTTATTTTGGGGGGCTTTGTTATTTTATTAGGGGGCTTAGAGTAGGTGTAATTAGTTTAAAATTGTTGTAATATTGTTCTTATGTTTGTAAATATTTTATTATTTTCTGTAACTTAGTTCTTTTTTATTTTTTGTACTTTAGATAGTTTATTTAATTGTATTTATTTGTAGCAATTGTGTTTAATTAATTTATTGATAGTGTAGTGTTAGGTTAATTGTAGGTAATTGTAGGTAGTTTATTTAATTATTTTATTGATAGGGTAGTGTTAGGTTTAATTATATCTTAGGTTAGGATTTATTTTACAGGTAAATTTGTTATTATTTTAACTAGGTAACTATTAAATAGTTCTTAACTATTTAATAGCTATTGTACCTGGTTAAAATAATTACAAAGTTGCCTGTAAAATAAATATTAATCCTAAAATAGCTATAATATAATTATAATTTATATTGTAGCTATATTAGGATGTATTTTACAGGTAAGTATTTAGCTTTAAATAGGAATCATTTATTTAATAAGAGTTAATTTATTTCGTTAGATAAAAATTATATTTAACTTAGGGGGGTGTTAGTGTTAGGGTTAGACTTAGCTTTAGGGGTTAATACATTTATTAGAATAGCGGTGAGCTCCGGTCGGCAGATTAGGGGTTAATAATTGAAGGTAGGTGTCGGCGATGTTAGGGAGGGCAGATTAGGGGTTAATACTATTTATGATAGGGTTAGTGAGGCGGATTAGGGGTTAATAACTTTATTATAGTAGCGCTCAGGTCCGCTCGGCAGATTAGGGGTTAATAAGTGTAGGCAGGTGTCGGCGACGTTGTGGGGGGCAGATTAGGGGTTAATAAATATAACATAGGGGTCGGCGATGTTAGGGCAGCAGATTAGGGGTACATAGGGATAACGTAGGTGGCGGCGGTTTACGGAGCGGCAGATTAGGGGTTAAAAGTGTAATGCAGGGGTCAGCGATAGCGGGGGCGGCAGATTAGGGGTTAATAAGTGTAAGGTTAGGGGTGTTTAGACTCGGGGTACATGTTAGAGTGTTAGGTGCAGACGTAGGAAGTGTTTCCCCATAGGAAACAATGGGGCTGCGTTAAGAGCTGAACGCTGCTTTTTTGCAGGTGTTAGGTTTTTTTTCAGCTCAAACTGCCCCATTGTTTCCTATGGGAGAATCGTGCACGAGCACGTTTTTGATGCCGGCCGCGTCCGTAAGCAACTCTGGTATCGAGAGTTGCATTTGCGGTAAATATGCTCTACGCTCCTTTTTTGGAGCCTAACGCAGCATTTGTTTGAACTCTCGATACCAGAGTTAAATTTATGGTGCGGCCAGAAAAAAACCCGCGGAGCGTTAACAGCCCTTTTACCGCCGAACTCCAAATCTAGGCCAAAGATTGTTAGCCTTTCTGAACGGAAACTCATATAACTATAATGTTCCAATTTGAGGTAAGGAAATTATGGCAAATGACTTTTGGGAACAATTCTAAGGATTAAATTGGCTGGCGGTCATATTTAACATCCTGGTTATGTCTATATTTCATAGCTTACTATGCACAGTATTGTCAGGGGCTCTCACAATAATAGTGCAGAGCTTCCTAGATGGATGACTGCTAAATTGAGATAAGCGTGAAATGCAAATATTGGGTTGGATTGCTTCTTAAAGGTGTAACAAAGTAAACGTTAAAGGATTATTGTGCTGAAGGGAAATGTTGTTTAATTAAAATTCAACTTGGGATAGATAAGGAGCTGAGAAAGACAAATATGAATCTTAACTTTTTTTTTAAGACATTGGGTCATAATTAAATGCATCAGATTAAGAAAAATAAAATAATGCAAAAAAAAGCTTAATAGTTTTGAAACATTAATAAAAAGAAAATGCTCCAATACATTACAGCATTTTATTATTGCACTTTACTTGTATATAATGGTGTGTTTACTCTCGGCAAAGGGATTAAACAAATAGTTAAAGGGACACTGAACCCAAGTGTTTTCTTTTGTGATTCAGATAGAGCATGCAATTTTAGGCAACTATCTAATTTACTCCTATTATCATTTTTTCTTTGTTCTCTTGCTATCTTTATTTGAAAAAGAAGGCATCTAAGCTAAGGAGCCAGTCAATTTTTGGTTCAGACCACTGGACAGCACTTTTTATTGGTGGGTGAATTTATCCACCAATCAGCAAGAACAACCCAGGTTGTTCACCAAAAATGGGCCAGCATCTAAACTTACATTCTTGCTTTTCAAATAAAGATACCAAGAGAATGAAGAAAATTTGCCTCGCAAACACTATAATAAATTGTATTAACCCCTAATCTGCCCTCCCTAACATCGCCGCCACCTACCTACAATTATTAACCCCTAATCTCCCGCCTGCAACGTCGCCGCTACTATAATAAAGTTATTAACCCCTAAACCTAAGTCTAACCCTAACACCCCCCTAACTTAAATATAATTTTAATTAAACAAAATAAATTTACTATTATTAAATAAATTATTCCTATTTAAAACTAAATACTTACCTAGAAAATAAACCTTAATATAGCTACAATATAACTAATAGTTACATTGTAGCTATTTTAGGATTTATTTTTATTTTACAGGCAACTTTGTATTTATTTTAACTAGGTACAATAGCTATTAAATAGTTAATAACTATTTAATAGCTACCTAGTTAAAAGAAGTACAAAATTACCTGTAAAATAAATCCTAACCTAAGTTACAAATACACCTAACACTACACTATCATTAAATTGATTAAATAAATTACCAACAATTAGCTAAACTAAAATACAATTAAATAAACTAATCTATAATACAAAAAAACAAACACTAAATTACAGAAAATAAAAAAATATTACAAGAAGTTTAAACTAATTACACCTAAGCCCCCTAATAAAATAAAAAAGCCCCCCAAAATAATAAAATGCCCCACCCTATTCTAAATTACAAAAGTAATCAGCTCTTTTACCAGCCCTTAAAAGGGCTTTTTGCAGGGCATTGCCCCAAAGTAATCAGCTCTTTTACCTGTAAAAAAAATACAACCCCCCCCAACATTAAAACCCACCACCCACATACCCCTACTCTAACCCACCCAAACCCCCCTTAAAAAACCTAACGCTAACCCCCTGAAGATCTCCCTACCTTGACTCGTCTTCACCCAACCGGGCCGAAATCTTCATCCAAGGTGCGCAGAGGAGGTCCTTCATCCGGTAAAAGTCTTCATCCAGGCGGCGTCTTCAATCTTCATCCACCCGGAGTGGAGCCATCTTCCAAGGAGCTGACGAGGAGCCATCCTCTTCATCCGGAGTCTTCTAACACAATGACGGTATTTTTAAGTGACGTCATCCAAGATGGCGTCCCTTCAATTCCGATTGGCTGATAGGATTCTATCAGCCAATCGGAATTAAGGTAGGAAAAATCTGATTGGCTGATTCAATCAGCCAATGAGATTGAAGTTCAATCCAATTGGCTGATCCAATCAGCCAATCGTATTGAGCTTGCATTCTATTGGCTGACTGGAACAGCCAATATTATAGGGTTTGCAATGTGGGGGGGGGGCTCGGTTTAGGGGTACATAGGTAGTTTATGGGTGTTAGTGTACTTTGTAGCACAGTAGTTAAGAGCTTTATGTTCCGGCGTTAGCCCATAAAGCTCTTAACTACTGACTTTTTTTGGCGGTAGGAGTCTTGTCGGTAGAGGCTCTACCGCTCACTTGTTCCAAGACTCCAAATACCAGCGTTAGGCAAATCCCATAGAAAAGATAGGATACGCAATTGAAGTAAGGGGATCTGCGGTAGCCTGGAGTCGCGGAAAGAAAGTGAGCGGTAGACCCTTTCCTGGCTGACTCTAAATACCAGCGGGCGGTAAAAAGCAGCGTTAGGACCCCTTAACGCTGCTTTTGACGACTAACGCCAAACTCTAAATCTAGTATTTCGCTTTTTTCAGAACTTCCCAGAATTCTTCTTTAGATTTAGGTTGTCTTTTATTTCTTTCTCTGTCCAGGTTATCCCTTACTGCCAATATAATATTCAGGTATGGTCTCTGTGGAGGTCAGTCTATGACTGTTAGTGTTTTATTAGATGTTTTTCTCTCCAAATATGATTTCACTGCATTAGCAGTGTGCTTCATTATCATGCTGAAAAATAAAACCATTCTCAATCAGGCGCTTACCAGAAGTAATGGCATGATGAATTAAAATCTGTCTGTACTTTTCAGCATTCATGATCCCATCAATTCAAACAATATCACCAACACCACTGGCAGGAATGCAGCCCCAAACTAGTACAGACCCTCCACCATGTTTCACTGAAGGCCACAAACACTCATTCTTCTATCTCCCTACAACTCTTCTTCTTACATATATTTCGACGATTGGACACAAAAAACATAAATTATGCTTACCTGATAATTGAATTTCCATCTTTACGAGGAGAGTCCACGGCTTCATTCATTACTTGTGGAAAAAACAGAACCTGGCCACCAGGAGGAGGCAGCCAAAGGCTTAAATACCTCCCCCACTCCCCTCATCCCCTAGTCATTCTGCCGAGGGAACAAGGAACAGTAGGAGAAATATCAAGGTATAAATGGTGCCAGAAGAAAAACAAACAAAATTTAGGTTCGCCCAACGGAGAACCGAGCTGGAGCCGTGAACTCTCCTCGTAACAATGGAAATTAAATTATCAGGTAAGCATAATTTATGTTTTCCATCTAATACGAGGAGAGTCCACGGCTTCATTCATTACTTGTGGGGAAAAAATACCCAAGCTCTAGAGGACACTGAATGAAAACGGGAGGGTAAAAAACGAGGCAGACCCTATTCTGAGGGCACCACAGCCTGCAAAACCTTTTTCCCAAAAGCTGCTTCAGCTTAAATACCACATCTTGAGTATCCAGTTTGTTTGCTGATTTCCCTTTGAGAGTGGCCTTGCTAATGTAAAAGTATGATTTTATGTCCTTCAAATTCTGTTATATTTGGCATTTTGAATGGAATGATGTGATTGAAAGATGGTCTTATTAGCAAGCTTCCAATTAATTAAACTCATACCACATGTGTATATAATGCTCAAGCATGTCTTGCACAAACCTGGTGTAATATACTTTTTTCCCAGAAGTCATTTTGACATGACATTAATTAGGGTTCCATTTCATTAAAGGTTTACGAGAGCCAGGTTCTTGCTATTGCTCAAGTGTTATGAGGAGAGTCCACGGCTTCATTCATTACTTGTGGAAAAAACAGAATCTGGCCACCAGGAGGAGGCAGCCAAAGACTTAAATACCTCCGCCACTCCCCTCATCCCCTAGTCATTCTGCCGAGGGAACAAGGAGCAGTAGGAGAAATATCAAGGTATAAATGGTGCCAGAAGAAAAACAAACAAAATTTAGGTTCGCTCAACGGAGAACCGAGCCAGAGCCGTGGACTCTCCTCGTAACAATGGAAATTAAATTATCAGGTAAGCATAATTTATGTTTTCCATCTAATACGAGGAGAGTCCACGGCTTCATTCATTACTTGTGGGAAAAAATACCCACGCTCTAGAGGACACTGAATGAAAACGGGAGGGTAAAAAACGAGGCGGACCCTATTCTGAGGGCACCACAGCCTGCAAAACCTTTTTCCCAAAAGCTGCTTCAGCTGAAGCAAAAACGTCAAATTTGTAAAACTTTGAAAAAGTATGTATGGAGGACCAGGTAGCCGCCTTACAAATCTGCTTCATAGAGGCCTCATTCTTGAAGGCCCAAGAAGAAGCCACAGCTCTAGTTGAGTGAGCCGTAATCCTCTGAGAAGGCTTATGTCCCGCTGTCTCATAAGCCAAGCGAATCATGCTCCTCAGCCAAAAAGATAGGGAAGTGGAAGAAGCCTTTTGCCCCTTGCGCTTAGACAACAAACAAAGCTGAAGTTTGTCTGAAATCCTTCGTAGCCTGAAGATAGAATTTCAAAGCTCGAACCAAGTCCAACCTTAGAGAGAAATCCCAATCCAGTGCGAAGGACAGCCTTATTGGCATGGAAAACCAGGTAAGGAGGCTCACATTGCAAGGCCGCTAATTCAGAGACTCTGCATGCCGAAGCAATAGCCAGAAGAAAAATAACTTTCCAAGAGAAGAGTCTTAATGTCAAGAGAATGTATAGGCTCAAATGGAGCCCCCTGCAAAACCCTAAGGTAACAAAGGAAATATGTAGACCAGGTTAAATCCCCAAGGCACTGCTAAGGCATCTATCAGTTCTGCCTGGGGATCTCTGGACCGCAACCCATATCTTGATAGCTTGAAGTTGAGTCTGGAGGCCATGAGATCTATCTCTGGAGTCCCCCATCTGTTGCAAATCTCAGCAAAACACTTGGGGGTGAAGAGACCATTCCCCCAGATGAAAAGACTGTCTGCTGAGAAAATCCGCTTTCCAGTTCTCCACACCCGGGATGTGGATCGCTGATAGCGAGCAGTTGTGGGCCTTTGCCCACTCCAGAATCCAAGATACTTCCCTCATGGCTAGGGAGCTTCTCTTTCCCCCCTGATGATTGATGTAAGCCATCAAGGTGATGTTGTCCAACTGGAATCTGATGAACTTGGACGAACCCAGGAGGGGCCAAGCCCCTGTGCTGAAAGGCAAAGAATGACTGGGGGATGAGGGGAGTGGGGGAGGTATTTAAGCCTTTGGCTGGGGTGTCTTTGCCTCCTCCTGGTGTCCAGGTTCTGTATTTCCCACAAGTAATGAATGAAGCCGTGGACTCTCCTCGTATTAGATGGAAATTTCAAACTTGGATTTGTCACTCCATAATACTCTATTCCACTTATGTTCATTCCAATCTTTGTGCGCTTTAGCATATCTTAGCTTTTTCCTCTGTTCCCCCTTCCGAAAAAGTTGTTTCTTGGCTGCTACCCTTCCGCAAAGACCATTCCTGATCAAGCTTCTTCGGACTGTAGAAGGGTCAACTTGACATCTCGATGAAGCTGCCAGATGCTGAGCCAGGCCCTTGCTGGACTTCTTCTGGTCTCTCAAAGAAGAAACTCTGAGAAACTTCTCATCAGATGTTGAAAGTTTTCTTGGACTTCAGGTCCTTTTTTTGCCCTTGACCTCTCCTGATTCTTCAAAATTCTTTATAACAGCTTAAATACCACATCTTGAGTATCCAGTTTGTTTGCTGATTTCCCTTTGAGAGTGGCCTTGCTAATGTAAAAGTATGATTTTATGTCTGTCAAATTCTGTTATCTTTGGCATTTTGAATGGAATGATGTGATTGAAAGTTGGTCTTATTAGCAAGCTTCCAATGAATTAAACTCATACCACATGTATATATAATGCTCAAGCATGTCTTGCACAAACCTGGTGTAATATACTTTTTTCCCAGCAGTCATTTTGACGTGACATTAATTAGGGTTCCATTCCATTAAAGGTTTACGAGAGCCAGGTTCCTGCTATTGCTCAAGTGTAATTGGAGGTCACACTTAATACTTGCTACTTTAGCCTATAAAAGCTGTTTTTTTCTGTTTTTTAATAGTGCATACAAATTTCCTGTATTTTCTGGTTGTATTCTATTAAAAAAACTTAGAAATAATTATAAATGGTCATTATAGTATTGCTAAAACAACAAATCTAATGGTGGCCTAAGACTTCTGCACAGTACTGTATATACTTACCTATACCTATACATACATACATGATTATATATAGGTATAGATATAAACAGATATATAGGAATATCTAAAAAAATACTTAGAAAATATTCTGACATGTGCTGAACATTGGAATGTGAAATATTTACAGTAAATACATAGTTAAAATCTTTATTAAATATTGCATAAATATGATTTTACATATTTCCATCTACTTAACTGCAAGGGGATCCAATTCACACAATAATTATATATATATATATATATATATATATATATATATATATATATATATATATATATATATATATATATAATATGTGTGTGTGTACATATGTATTTATGGGTTTATTTTTGTCTGTAAATACATATATATAAATATAGATACATATGTACACATAATAGATATAGCAGACATGCATAGCTTTGCCATGGATTTTTGGTAATTAGAATGCCGATAATTGCAGTTGCGCACCACACTTCTGAAATTTCCGACAGTGAAGGGGTTAATTAGTTAGCTGGTAAGGGTAATAGTATTGTAATTACCCTCCCACCTTCCCTTACCCATCCCAAACAGCTCTTTTTCCCTCCCACCCACATTCCACCCCACCATCTTAGGTACTTGCAATCTGCCAGTATGCAGTTTACAGTTGTTGTTTTCTGCAGTGTAAGGAATCCCCCCCCCCACCTTCCCCCTCCCCGCAATCGTTATGTAGGGCGCCCCCTCATTCCACCCTTTTTCCTTAGTGTAGCATTTGATCCCTCCCTCTCCCTTCAAAATGTTTTTCTGTAGCGTAGGACTTCTACCCCTCTGCCGCTGGGATGCCCACTCACCTCCCGCCTTCCCTCCCACCAGCACCAACGGAGATCGTTACAGACAGTGACACAGTCCAGGACACTGTCTGTAACAATCTGGCAATCTGCCTTCATATGGTAACGGAGCACCGATCATGCTCCGTTACCATATGAAAGCAGTTCCTGGAAGCCCACAAGCAGCAAATCTCAGTTGTCACTGCTTGGGCTTCCTGAAGCTGCAACGTAGATCTACATTATGTGGTACGGTGGTCTTTGTACAGCATAACATAAATCTACATCGTATTGGCTCAAGGGGTTAATTTCGGTCGGGACCCTCAACAGGCCAGATTTTTATGATATCTGTTCTAGAGCACAGGTGAAATAATCAGCTGATCAGTAACCATGGTTACTTACATGCTCTTATCCTTTAGCTGATTAGTTCACCTGTGCTCTTGTACAGATATATTGAAAATCTGTCCAGTAAGGGGTTCAAGGACTGAAATGAAGACACACTATTCTAAAGGTGCGAATCGGTATGCTGAACTCTAGCGATCGCAAGCCAGACACACAGAATACCATACTGATGGCCGAGAGTGAGACACATGCTATCGCACAAGTGACAAGACAACAAGTTACAGCTGGCAAAATGAAACCGGCTTCCACTCCATGGCGACCAAGGTTGTGCAAGCTGGATAGGATCGGCCGGATAATACAGTACCGCAAGTTTGAAAGACTGTTAGTAAACCTTACTTTGAGCACTGATCCCGTTGCTGGCTGTTGGTCGTTCTTGGGACTTATGCAACAAGCACAGTATGTTCCTTGTGGCCTCCAAAGAGGCATTGGCTAATTTGGAGACAACCTCCGTGCCCAGAAGGAGAGAAAACATATGTGACCACCGGGACTTCTTTATAATCTACACTGAGACTATGTTTTCCTCGCTACTTCTGAGCGGCGAGCTTGCTGTTATGTGTTTTGCATAGTTTTAAATGTACGAATGTTTACGCAATGTTTTCCTGTTTTACAATATTTTTCACAGAGCCAATATCCGCCAGGATCTAAAAACTAGAATTTTGCACTCACTCCTATTATATACTATGGTACCTCCATAGTAACTTGGCATGCATATATTTAGATGTGAGCGGGGTTCCCAGTAGCCCAGCAATCAAAATTTAGACACTCCTTATAACATTTATCATGGGCCTAGGCCCGGTATAAATACCAATTTCAGTACACATAACTCAGGCACACTATCTCCACAATGCCTATTCTAATAATAGGTTACGCAACATGTAAGTAACAACTGGATGTGTGTAGATGAAGAACCCTTATTCCTGACTCTAATGGTTACTACCTAACTTCTCACGTAAACTACATGGTTGAGACTTGGGGAAGAAAGGACAGATTGGGATGGTTATGATTTCACTAGAAAACAGAGGTTTTATGATAGGTATTTTATACTGTACTCAACTGAATAAAATACCTCTACATCTAATGCCGCAGGGCATAGGGCCCATGCCCTGTGGCAGATTTACATCCTATTCTCCCACCCATGTAATTTTGCGTTAAACCTCCAGACTCCCCATGTATCTCTAAGGGGTTGTTAGGTTCAAACTTTCTCTTGCAAGAGTCATCAAACTGTGGTGTGGTATTTCAGTTGATACAGGTCTTGGTTTTGAATTACAGTTAAGATAATCTATATATAGGGGTTTATTTGCTAATTTGAATGGTCCACTCTTCCGCTAAACCAAAATGTCCAGTATACTCTTGGGAGATATGTTCTTATTCATATATAGTATATTTTTATGCTCACATAGTGGAGTTTACCATTCAGACAATATTGGTTAGTCTGCAAATAGATGGCTTCTCCCCTCTGCCATATTCATACTGGTTGTTTAATTACTCTTTCTCTTCTTTCCCTGACCTGAGATCACCGTTAGGCCCCCATACTACCAACAAATTGGGTACTGGTATTTCAGATTATACACTAGATTATTGTAGGTTGTGGCTGCATACTCAATAATCTAACTATATACTGATAATCATTTATTCCTCATATAATGTCAAGTCTATGCAGGGTGAGCATATTCAATATTGGCTAGTCTTTCTGGTTAAATGTTTCACTGAGTGACGTTCACACTCTGGTAGCCATCACTTCACACACAATCACTTATACTTGTTAAAAGCCCGAGGCCATACTATCCTCAGGTATTTTTTTTTTATTATACATCTTATTTCGATATAATCCCAGCTGGGTTAGGACAGACCTATATCAAGTTTCGCACTCAGGCGGCTCAGTTCTCTTCTTCAGGCTCCAACCCCCCACCTATTAACACTCTTTGGCACTACATTTGTGCTCAAAGTTTTATTCTGCGGTTCTCTCATACTATTCCGCACCTGTAATTAATTATATCTACTCCTACACATTGTATCTCCCTATTTAATGTTAGTTCAACAGTTAGACCTAGGAGAGGTCTTAACAGTTTTCGGAGGGATACTCATTGCATAAAGAAAAAATAGAGATTGTATTTTTAGAGTACGCCTGGCAAAAATGTTTTACTGGAGACATGACATAAATAAATAGGGATAGTTCTAGTAAATTTGTGTCTCTATTTACTCTTCTTCTCTCATACCTTTGCCGAATCCTTGTTGCTTAGATGTACATATGTTTTGTACTTTGGTATATTGGATGCAATGCGATTCAATGTGTATTCAGCAGCTCGCACAAACCCTCATTTATGTATGTTACTAACTACTATATGTTGCTTGCTTAAATTTGTACGTTTTTTTATAATAGGTTAGATCTAAGAGAGGTCATAGATGCTTACAGTGGGATACTTTTTCCATAAAGAATGAAACTGGAGACTGTATTCCTAGTATACATTTGGCAATGATGTTGGGTTTAGAGACAAGTTTTATGCATGTGTATATATAGCCATATCGTATTTGTGTCACTTCCTATTTTATGTTTCTTTCATAGCATTCGCAAATCCTTGTTGCTTGGATTCATATGTGTATGATACTTTAATATAATAGATGTAATGTGTTTCCAAATGTACTTACCACCTTTGTACAGTTTTTTCAAACCTCAACAAAAATATTATTTAATAAAAAAAAAACTAAATCTGCGTCCTGCCCTTAACATTGCATAAATCTGCGTCAGACATTTAGAATGTCTGTGCTCTTGTACAGATATATTGAAAATCTGTCCAGTAAGGGGTTCAAGGACTGAAATGAAGACACACTATTCTAAAGGTGCGAATCGGTATGCTGAACTCTAGCGATCGCAAGCCAGACACACAGAATACCATACTGATGGCCGAGAGTGAGACACATGCTATCGCACAAGTGACAAGACAACAAGTTACAGCTGGCAAAATGAAACCGGCTTCCACTCCATGGCGACCAAGGTTGTGCAAGCTGGATAGGATCGGCCGGATAATACAGTACCGCAAGTTTGAAAGACTGTTAGTAAACCTTACTTTGAGCACTGATCCCGTTGCTGGCTGTTGGTCGTTCTTGGGACTTATGCAACAAGCACAGTATGTTCCTTGTGGCCTCCAAAGAGGCATTGGCTAATTTGGAGACAACCTCCGTGCCCAGAAGGAGAGAAAACATATGTGACCACCGGGACTTCTTTATAATCTACACTGAGACTATGTTTTCCTCGCTACTTCTGAGCGGCGAGCTTGCTGTTATGTGTTTTGCATAGTTTTAAATGTACGAATGTTTACGCAATGTTTTCCTGTTTTACAATATTTTTCACAGAGCCAATATCCGCCAGGATCTAAAAACTAGAATTTTGCACTCACTCCTATTATATACTATGGTACCTCCATAGTAACTTGGCATGCATATATTTAGATGTGAGCGGGGTTCCCAGTAGCCCAGCAATCAAAATTTAGACACTCCTTATAACATTTATCATGGGCCTAGGCCCGGTATAAATACCAATTTCAGTACACATAACTCAGGCACACTATCTCCACAATGCCTATTCTAATAATAGGTTACGCAACATGTAAGTAACAACTGGATGTGTGTAGATGAAGAACCCTTATTCCTGACTCTAATGGTTACTACCTAACTTCTCACGTAAACTACATGGTTGAGACTTGGGGAAGAAAGGACAGATTGGGATGGTTATGATTTCACTAGAAAACAGAGGTTTTATGATAGGTATTTTATACTGTACTCAACTGAATAAAATACCTCTACATCTAATGCCGCAGGGCATAGGGCCCATGCCCTGTGGCAGATTTACATCCTATTCTCCCACCCATGTAATTTTGCGTTAAACCTCCAGACTCCCCATGTACCTCTAAGGGGTTGTTAGGTTCAAACTTTCTCTTGCAAGAGTCATCAAACTGTGGTGTGGTATTTCAGTTGATACAGGTCTTGGTTTTGAATTACAGTTAAGATAATCTATATATAGGGGTTTATTTGCTAATTTGAATGGTCCACTCTTCCGCTAAACCAAAATGTCCAGTATACTCTTGGGAGATATGTTCTTATTCATATATAGTATATTTTTATGCTCACATAGTGGAGTTTACCATTCAGACAATATTGGTTAGTCTGCAAATAGATGGCTTCTCCCCTCTGCCATATTCATACTGGTTGTTTAATTACTCTTTCTCTTCTTTCCCTGACCTGAGATCACCGTTAGGCCCCCATACTACCAACAAATTGGGTACTGGTATTTCAGATTATACACTAGATTATTGTAGGTTGTGGCTGCATACTCAATAATCTAACTATATACTGATAATCATTTATTCCTCATATAATGTCAAGTCTATGCAGGGTGAGCATATTCAATATTGGCTAGTCTTTCTGGTTAAATGTTTCACTGAGTGACGTTCACACTCTGGTAGCCATCACTTCACACACAATCACTTATACTTGTTAAAAGCCCGAGGCCATACTATCCTCAGGTATTTTTTTTTTATTATACATCTTATTTCGATATAATCCCAGCTGGGTTAGGACAGACCTATATCAAGTTTCGCACTCAGGCGGCTCAGTTCTCTTCTTCAGGCTCCAACCCCCCACCTATTAACACTCTTTGGCACTACATTTGTGCTCAAAGTTTTATTCTGCGGTTCTCTCATACTATTCCGCACCTGTAATTAATTATATCTACTCCTACACATTGTATCTCCCTATTTAATGTTAGTTCAACAGTTAGACCTAGGAGAGGTCTTAACAGTTTTCGGAGGGATACTCATTGCATAAAGAAAAAATAGAGATTGTATTTTTAGAGTACGCCTGGCAAAAATGTTTTACTGGAGACATGACATAAATAAATAGGGATAGTTCTAGTAAATTTGTGTCTCTATTTACTCTTCTTCTCTCATACCTTTGCCGAATCCTTGTTGCTTAGATGTACATATGTTTTGTACTTTGGTATATTGGATGCAATGCGATTCAATGTGTATTCAGCAGCTCGCACAAACCCTCATTTATGTATGTTACTAACTACTATATGTTGCTTGCTTAAATTTGTACTTTTTTTATAATAGGTTAGATCTAAGAGAGGTCATAGATGCTTACAGTGGGATACTTTTTCCATAAAGAATGAAACTGGAGACTGTATTCCTAGTATACATTTGGCAATGATGTTGGGTTTAGAGACAAGTTTTATGCATGTGTATATATAGCCATATCGTATTTGTGTCACTTCCTATTTTATGTTTCTTTCATAGCATTCGCAAATCCTTGTTGCTTGGATTCATATGTGTATGATACTTTAATATAATAGATGTAATGTGTTTCCAAATGTACTTACCACCTTTGTACAGTTTTTTCAAACCTCAACAAAAATATTATTTAATAAAAAAAAAACTAAATCTGCGTCCTGCCCTTAACATTGCATAAATCTGCGTCAGACATTTAGAATGCATAGGAATTGTGATGAGAATGTGTTACGGTCAAAGGGAGTCATTGCCAGATTACGGAGTTAAACTGTAACAGTATTTCAATCTCTTTAGTCAAACAAACCCTGAAGATCTGTTCTTAAAACTTCCTTATTATGTTACACACTTAGGGAGGGATATCTTATCAGCATACCTCACTATTTAATACTTTATTGATGGCTAAATCAGTTGTTTAAAGAGACATTACAGTCCAAAAACATATATCATTTACATGAAAAAGCGCCATGTAAACATGGTAAAATGTTTTAGGTGAAAAAGGTTTGAACTAATATTAAAACTAAAAAAAGCGCATGTTTTACACAATGCATCATGCATCATACATCATTTTACACATCTCTACAGTTTCTTTTACAAAAACTAGCATAAAAACTCTAAGATGTGCCATGTTTTAGATGCAGCATATTAAAAAACATAATTTATGCTTACCTGATAAATTCCTTTCTTCTGTAGTGTGATCAGTCCACGGGTCATCATTACTTCTGGGATATTACTCCTCCCCAACAGGAAGTGCAAGAGGATTCACCCAGCAGAGTTGCATATAGCCCCTCCCCTCTACGTCACCCCCAGTCATTCGACCAAGGACCAACGAGAAAGGAGGAACCAAGGGTGTAGTGGTGACTGGAGTATAATTTAAAAATAATTACCTGCCTTAAAAAAACAGGGCGGGCCGTGGACTGATCACACTACAGAAGAAAGGAATTTATCAGGTAAGCATAAATTATGTTTTCTTCTGTTAAGTGTGATCAGTCCACGGGTCATCATTACTTCTGGGATACCAATACCAAAGCAAAAGTACACGGATGACGGGAGGGATAGGCAGGCTCTTTTATACAGAAGGAACCACTGCCTGAAGAACCTTTCTCCCAAAAATAGCCTCCGAGGAAGCAAATGTGTCAAATTTGTAAAATTTGGAAAAAGTATGAAGCGAAGACCAAGTTGCAGCCTTGCAAATCTGTTCAACAGAGGCCTCATTCTTGAAGGCCCAAGTGGAAGCCACAGCTCTAGTAGAATGGGCTGTAATTCTTTCAGGAGGCTGCTGTCCAGCAGTCTCATAAGCTAAACATATTATACTACGAAGCCAAAAGGAAAGAGAGGTTGCCGAAGCCTTTTGACCTCTCCTCTGACCAGAGTACACGACAAACAGAGAAGACGTTTGTCGAAATTCTTTAGTTGCCTGTAAGTAAAATTTTAGGGCACGAACTACGTCCAGATTATGTAGTAAGCGTTCCTTCTTTGAAGAAGGATTTGGACACAAAGAAGGAACAACAATCTCTTGATTGATATTCCTGTTAGTGACTACCTTGGGTAAGAACCCAGGTTTAGTACGCAGAACAACCTTATCCGAATGAAAAATCAAATAAGGAGAATCACAATGTAAGGCTGATAACTCAGAGACTCTTCGAGCCGAGGAAATAGCCATTAAAAATAGAACTTTCCAAGATAACAACTTTATATCAATGGAATGGAGGGGTTCAAACGGAACGCCCTGTAAAACGTTTAGAACAAGATTTAAACTCCATGGTGGAGCAACAGTCTTAAACACAGGCTTAATCCTCGCTAGAGCCTGACAAAAAGCCTGAACGTCTGGCACTTCTGACAGACGTTTGTGTAACAGAATAGACAGAGCTGAGATCTGTCCCTTTAATGAACTAGCAGATAAACCCTTTTCTAAACCTTCTTGTAGAAAAGACAATATCCTAGGAATCCTAACCTTACTCCAAGAGTAACCTTTGGATTCACACCAATAAAGGTATTTACGCCATATTTTGTGGTAAATCTTTCTGGTAACAGGCTTCCTAGCCTGTATTAAGGTGTCAATAACTGACTCAGAAAACCCACGTTTTGATAAAATCAAACGTTCAATTTCCAAGCAGTCAGCTTCAGAGAAATTAGATTTTGATGTTTGAAAGGACCCTGTATCAGAAGGTCCTGTTTCAGAGGTAGAGACCAAGGTGGACAGGATGACATGTCCGCCAGGTCTGCATACCAAGTCCTGCGTGGCCATGCAGGTGCTATCAGAATCACTGATGCTCTCTCCTGTTTGATTCTGGCAATCAATCGAGGAAGCATCGGGAAGGGTGGAAACACATAAGCCATCCTGAAGTCCCAAGGTGCTGTCAGGGCATCTATTAGGACTGCTCCTGGATCCCTGGATCTGGACCCGTAACGAGGAAGCTTGGCGTTCTGTCGAGACGCCATGAGATCTATCTCTGGTTTGCCCCAACGTCGAAGTATTTGGGCAAAGACCTCCGGATGAAGTTCCCACTCCCCCGGATGAAAAGTCTGACGACTTAAGAAATCCGCCTCCCAGTTCTCCACTCCCGGGATGTGGATTGCTGACAGGTGGCAAGAGTGAGACTCTGCCCAGCGAATTATCTTTGATACTTCCATCATTGCTAGGGAGCTTCTTGTCCCTCCCTGATGGTTGATGTAAGCTACAGTCGTGATGTTGTCCGACTGAAACCTGATGAACTCCCGAGTTGTCAACTGGGGCCAAGCCAGGAGGGCATTGAGAACTGCTCTCAATTCCAGAATGTTTATTGGCAGGAGACTCTCCTCCTGACTCCATTGTCCCTGAGCCTTCAGAGAATTCCAGACGGCACCCCAACCTAGAAGGCTGGCGTCTGTTGTTACAATTGTCCAGTCTGGTCTGCTGAATGGCATCCCCCTGGACAGATGTGGCCGAGAAAGCCACCATAGAAGAGAATTTCTGGTCTCTTGATCCAGATTCAGAGAAGGGGACAAGTCTGAGTAATCCCCATTTCACTGACTTAGCATGCACAATTGCAGTGGTCTGAGGTGTAAGCGAGCAAATGGCACTATGTCCATTGCCGCTACCATTAAGCCGATTACCTCCATGCATTGAGCCACCGATGGGTGTTGAATGGAATGAAGGGTGCGGCAAGCACTTTGAAGTCTTGTTAACCTGTCCTCTGTCAGGTAAATCTTCATTTCTACAGAATCTATAAGAGTCCCCAGGAAGGGAACTCTTGTGAGTGGAACGAGTGAACTTTTCTTTTCGTTCACCTTCCATCCATGTGACCTTAGAAATGCCAGTACTAACTCTGTATGAGACTTGGCAGTTTGAAAGCTTGAAGCTTGTATCAGAATGTCGTCTAGGTAGGGAGCTACCGAAATTCCCCGCGGTCTTAGTACCGCCAGAAGAGCGCCTAGAACCTTTGTGAAGATTCTTGGAGCTGTAGCCAATCCGAATGGAAGAGCTACAAACTGGTAATGCCTGTCTAGAAAGGCAAATCTTAGATACCGGTAATGATCTTTGTGAATCGGTATGTGAAGGTAAGCGTCCTTTAAGTCCACTGTGGTCATGTACTGACCCTCTTGGATCATGGGTAAAATTGTCCGGATAGTCTCCATTTTGAATGATGGAACTCTTAGGAATTTGTTTAGGATCTTTAAATCCAGGATTGGTCTGAAAGTTCCCTCTTTTTTGGGAACCACAAACAGATTTGAGTAAAACCCTTTTCCCTGTTCCGACCGTGGAACTGGATGGATTACTCCCATTAACAATAGTTCTTGTATGCAGCGTAGAAACGCTTCTTTCTTTGTTTGGTTTGTCGACAACCTTGACAGATGAAATCTCTCTCTTGGAGGAGAGTGTTTGAAGTCCAGAAGGTATCCCTGAGATATTATCTCTAGCGCCCAGGGATCCTGGACATCTCTTGCCCAAGCCTGGGCGAAGAGAGAAAGTCTGCCCCCCACTAGATCCGATCCCGGATCGGGGGCCCTCAATTCATGCTGTTTTAGTGGCAGCTGCAGGCTTCCTGGCCTGCTTGCCCTTGTTCCAGGACTGGTTAGGTCTCCAGCCTTGTCTGTAGCGAGCACCAGATCCTTCTTGTTTTGGAGTAGTGGAAGTTGATGCTGCTCCTGCTTTGAAATTCCGAAAGGAACGAAAATTAGACTGTCTAGCCTTAGGTTTGGCTTTGTCTTGAGGTAGGGCGTGGCCCTTACCTCCTGTAATGTCAGCGATAATTTCTTTCAAACCAGGCCCAAATAAGGTCTGTCCCTTGAAAGGTATATTAAGTAATTTGGACTTAGAAGTTACATCAGCTGACCAGGATTTTAGCCACAGTGCTCTGCGCGCCTGAATGGCGAATCCGGAATTCTTAGCCGTAAGTTTAATTAAATGTACTACGGCTTCCGAAATGAATGAATTAGATAGCTTAAGTACTCTAAGCCTGTCTGAAATGTCGTCCAGCGTAGCTGAACCAAGATTCTCTTCTAGAGACTCAATCCAGAATGCCGCTGCAGCCGTGATCGGCGCAATGCATGCAAGGGGTTGCAATATAAAACCTTGTTGAACAAACATTTTCTTAAGGTAACCCTCTAATTTTTTATCCATTGGATCTGAAAAGGCACAGCTATCCTCTACCGGGATAGTGGTACGTTTAGCTAAAGTAGAAACTGCTCCCTCCACCTTAGGGACCGTTTGCCATAAGTCCCGTGTGGTGGTGTCTATTGGAAACATCTTTCTAAATATCGGAGGGGGTGAGAACGGCACACCGGGTCTATCCCACTCCTTAGTAATAATTTCAGTTAGTCTCTTAGGTATAGGAAAAACGTCAGTACTTGTTGGTACAGCAAAATATTTATCCAACCTACACATTTTCTCTGGTATTGCAACTGTGTTACAATCATTCAGGGCCGCTAACACCTCCCCTAGTAAAACACAGAGGTTTTCCAGCCTAAATTTAAAATTTAAAATATCTGAATCCAATCTGTTTGGATCAGAACCGTCAGCCGCAGAATGAAGCTCTCCGTCCTCATGTTCTGCAAGTTGCGACGCAGTATCTGACATGGCCCTAACATTATCAGCGCACTCTGTTCTCACCCCAGAGTGATCACGCTTGCCCCTTAGTTCTGGTAATTTAGCCAAAACCTCAGTCATAACAGTAGCCATATCTTGTAATGTTATTTGTAATGGCCGCCCAGATGTACTGGGCGCCGCCATTTCGCGCACGTCCCGAGCGGGAGATGCAGGTACTGTCACGTGAGGCGAGTTAGTCGGCATAACTCTCACCTCGTTGTTTGGTGAAATTTGTTCAATTTGTACAGATTGACTTTTATTTAATGTAGCATCAATACAGTTAGTACATAAATTTCTATTGGGCTCCACCTTGGCGTTAGTACAAATAGTACAGGTCTCATCTTCTGAATCAGACATGTTTAACAAACTAGCAAATAA
Organism: Bombina bombina; assembly: GCF_027579735.1. Taxonomy (NCBI): domain Eukaryota; kingdom Metazoa; phylum Chordata; class Amphibia; order Anura; family Bombinatoridae; genus Bombina; species Bombina bombina. Next base: position 922,941,862 of record NC_069500.1, read on the forward strand.
ACTTGCAATTTGGAAATACAATGAAAAAACGAGCTGTGCTTAAGAAGCACTGAATATATATAACAGATGAAAACAATAAGCTTTGTAAAACAAAACGCAATTTAGCAAAGGCTTGTACCCAGTAGCAAGGAATAACTAACCCTGAGGCATAAAAAAGTTAAAGAATAAACGTTTTATATCACAGTCAACTACAATCTTACAGCTCTGTTAGATTACTTCCCTCAAATTAGCTTTGAAGATCCCTGGGTTCTGTAGAGATAAACCGGAACATGCAGGAAAAAACGATGAGCTTGTGACTGAATTTTTTAATGCGTAGCAAAAGCGCCAAAAAAAGGTCCCACCCCCTCACACACAACAGTGAGAGAGATCAGTAAACTGTCATAATTAGATCCAGTAACTGCCAAGTGGAAAAATAGTGCCCAAACATTTTATTCACCCAGTACCTCAGAAATGAAAACGATTTTACATTCCAGCAAAAACGTTTTACATAAATTAAGAGTTATTAAAAAGTCTGTTGCATTGCCAGTAGGCTAAAGTCTTATATACATAGTGTAATTCCAGTGAAGTACCATTCCCCAGAATACTAAAAATGTAAATTATACATACATGATATTATGTCGGTATGGCAGGATTTTCTCATCAATTCCATTGTTAGAAAATAAAAACTGCTACATACCTCTTTGCAGAATAAACTGCCCGCTGTCCCCTGATCTGAAGTTTACCTCTCCTCAGATGGCCGAGAAACAGCAATATGATCTTAACAACTCCGGCTAAAATCATAGTAAAAACTCTGGTAGATTCTTCTTCAAACTCCACCAGAGAAGGAATAACACACTCCGGTGCTATTAAAAAAACATAATTTATGCTTACCTGATAAATTCCTTTCTTCTGTAGTGTGATCAGTCCACGGGTCATCATTACTTGTGGGATATTAACTGCTCCCCTACAGGAAGTGCAAGAGGATTCACCCAGCAGAGTTGCTATATAGCTCCTCCCCTCTACGTCACCTCCAGTCATTCGACCAAGGACCAACGAGAAAGGAGAAGCCAAGGGTGTAGTGGTGACTGGAGTATAATTTAAAAAATATTTACCTGCCTTAAAAAACAGGGCGGGCCGTGGACTGATCACACTACAGAAGAAAGGAATTTATCAGGTAAGCATAAATTATGTTTTCTTCTGTTAAGTGTGATCAGTCCACGGGTCATCATTACTTGTGGGATACCAATACCAAAGCAAAAGTACACGGATGACGGGAGGGATAGGCAGGCTCTTTATACAGAAGGAACCACTGCCTGAAGAACCTTTCTCCCAAAAATAGCCTCCGAGGAAGCAAAAGTGTCAAATTTGTAAAATTTGGAAAAAGTATGAAGCGAAGACCAAATTGCAGCCTTGCAAATCTGTTCAACAGAGGCCTCATTCTTAAAGGCCCAAGTGGAAGCCACAGCTCTAGTGGAATGAGCTGTAATTCTTTCAGGAGGCTGCTGTCCAGCAGTCTCATAAGCTAAACGAATTATGCTACGAAGCCAAAAAGAGAGAGAGGTAGCAGAAGCTTTTTGACCTCTCCTCTGACCAGAGTAAACGACAAACAGGAAAGACGTTTGTCGAAAATCTTTAGTTGCCTGTAAATAAAATTTAAGGGCACGAACTACATCCAGATTGTGCAAAAGACGTTCCTTCCTCGAAGAAGGATTTGGGCACAGGGATGGAACAACAATCTCCTGATTGATATTCCTGTTAGTGACTACCTTAGGTAAGAACCCAGGTTTAGTACGCAGAACTACCTTATCCGAGTGAAAAATCAAATAAGGAGAATCACAATGTAAGGCTGATAACTCAGAGACTCTTCGAGCCGAGGAAATAGCCATTAAAAATAGAACTTTCCAAGATAACAACTTTATATCAATGGAATGAAGGGGTTCAAACGGAACACCCTGGAAAACGTTAAGAACAAGGTTTAAACTCCATGGTGGAGCCACAGCTTTAAACACAGGTTTAATCCTGGCCAAAGCCTGACAAAAAGCCTGAACGTCTGGAACTTCTGACAGACGCTTGTGTAACAGAATGGACAGAGCTGAGATCTGTCCCTTTAAGGAACTAGCGGATAACCCCTTTTCTAAACCTTCTTGTAGAAAAGACAATATCCTAGGAATCCTAACCTTACTCCAAGAGTAACCTTTGGATTCGCACCAATATAGGTATTTACGCCATATTTTATGGTAAATCTTTCTGGTAACAGGCTTCCTAGCCTGTATTAAGGTATCAATAACTGACTCAGAAAAACCACGCTTTGATAAGATCAAGCGTTCAATTTCCAAGCAGTCAGCTTCAGAGAAGTTAGATTTTGATGTTTGAAAGGACCCTGAATCAGAAGGTCCTGTCTCAGAGGTAACGACCAAGGTGGACAGAATGACATGTCCACCAGATCTGTATACCAAGTCCTGCGTGGCCATGCAGGCGCTATTAGAATCACTGATGCTTTCTCCTGTTTGATTCTGGCAATCAATCGAGGAAGCATCGGGAAAGGTGGAAACACATAAGCCATCCTGAAGGTCCATGGTGCTGTCAAGGCATCTATCAGGACCGCTCCCGGATCCCTGGATCTGGACCCGTAGCGCGGAAGCTTGGCGTTCTGTCGAGACGCCATGAGATCTATCTCTGGTTTGCCCCAACGTCGAAGTATTTGGGCAAAGACCTCTGGATGAAGTTCCCACTCCCCCGGATGAAAAGTCTGACGACTTAAGAAATCCGCCTCCCAGTTCTCCACTCCCGGGATGTGGATTGCAGACAGGTGGCAAGAGTGAGACTCTGCCCAGCGAATTATCTTCGATACTTCCATCATTGCTAGGGAGCTTCTTGTCCCTCCCTGATGGTTGATATAAGCTACAGTCGTGATGTTGTCCGACTGGAACCTGATGAACCCCCGAGTTGTTAACTGGGGCCAAGCCAGAAGAGCATTGAGGACTGCTCTCAATTCCAGAATGTTTATTGGAAGAAGACTCTCCTCCTGATTCCATAGTCCCTGAGCCTTCAGAGAATTCCAGACAGCGCCCCAACCTAGTAGGCTGGCGTCTGTTGTTACAATTGACCAGTCTGGCCTGCTGAATGGCATTCCCCTGGACAGATGTGGCCGATAAAGCCACCATAGAAGAGAATTTCTGGTCTCTTGATTCAGATTTAGAGTGGGGGACAAATCTGAGTAATCCCCATTCCACTGACTTAGCATGCACAGTTGCAGTGGTCTGAGATGTAGGCGTGCAAAAGGAACTATGTCCATTGCTGCTACCATTAGTCCGATTACCTCCATGCATTGAGCTACTGACGGGTGTTGAATGGAATGAAGGACACGGCATGCATTTTGAAGTTTTGTTAACCTGTCCTCTGTCAGGTAAATCTTCATTTCTACAGAATCTATCAGAGTCCCCAGGAAGGGAACTCTTGTGAGTGGAAAGAGAGAACTTTTCTCTTCGTTCACTTTCCATCCATGCGACCTTAGAAATGCCAGTACTATCTCTGTATGAGATTTGGCAGTTTGAAAGCTTGAAGCTTGTATCAGTATGTCATCTAAGTACGGAGCTACTGAAATTCCTCGCGGTCTTAGTACCGCCAGAAGAGTGCCCAGAACCTTTGTGAAGATTCTTGGAGCCGTAGCCAGTCCGAATGGAAGAGCTACAAACTGGTAATGCCTGTCTAAAAAGGCGAACCTTAGATACCGGTAATGACTTTTGTGAATCGGTATGTGAAGGTAAGCATCCTTTAAATCCACTGTGGTCATGTACTGACCCTCTTGGATCATTACGCAGCGTAGAAACGCTTCCTTCTTTGTTAGGTTTGTTGACAACCTTGACAGATGAAATCTCCCTCTTGGGGGAGAGGATTTGAAGTCCAGAAGGTATCCCTGAGATATGATCTCTAAAGCCCAGGGATCCTGAACATCTCTTGCCCAAGCCTGGGCGAAGAGGGAAAGTCTGCCCCCCACTAGATCCGGTCCCGGATCGGGGGCCCTCAATTCATGCTGTCTTAGGGGCAGCAGCAGGTTTTCTGGTCTGTTTGCCCCTGTTCCAGGACTGGTTAGGTTTCCAGCCTTGTCTGTAGCGAGCAACAGCTCCTTCCTATTTTGGTGCAGAGGAAGTTGATGCTGCTCCTGCTTTGAAATTACGAAAGGAACGAAAATTGGACTGTCTAGCCTTGGCTTTGGCCTTGTCCTGAGGCAGGGCATGACCTTTACCTCCTGTAATGTCAGCAATAATCTCTTTCAAGCCGGGCCCGAATAAGGTCTGCCCTTTGAAAGGAATATTAAGCAATTTAGATTTAGACGTAACATCAGCTGACCAGGATTTCAGCCACAGAGCTCTGCGTGCCTGAATGGCGAATCCTGAATTTTTAGCCGCAAGTTTAGTTAAATGTACTACGGCATCTGAAATAAATGAATTAGCTAACTTAAGGAATTTAAGTTTGTGTGTGATGTCATCTAGCGTGGATGATTGAAGTGTCTCTTCCAGAGACTCAAACCAAAATGCTGCTGCAGCCGTGACAGGCGCAATACATGCAAGAGGTTGCAATATAAACCCTTGTTGAACAAACATTTTCTTAAGGTAACCCTCTAATTTTTTTTTTTTTTTTTTTTATCCATTGGATCTGAAAAAGCACAGCTATCCTCCACTGGGATAGTGGTACGCTTAGCTAAAGTAGAAACTGCTCCCTCCACCTTAGGGACCATTTGCCATAAGTCCCGTGTGGCGGCGTCTATTGGAAACATTTTTCTGAATATAGGAGGGGGTGAGAAAGGCACACCGGGTCTATCCCACTCCTTAGTAACAATGTCAGTAAGTCTCTTAGGTATAGGAAAAACGTCAGTACTCGTCGGTACCGCAAAATATTTATCCAACCTACACATTTTTTCTGGGATTGCAACTGTGTTACAATCATTCAGAGCCGCTAATACCTCCCCTAGTAACACACGGAGGTTCTCAAGCTTAAATTTAAAATTTGAAATGTCTGAGTCCAGTTTATTTGGATCAGAACCGTCACCCACAGAATGAAGCTCTCCGTCTTCACGTTCTGCAAACTGTGACGCAGTATCAGACATGGCCCTTGCATTATCAGCGCACTCTGTTCTCATCCCAGAGTGATCACGTTTACCTCTTAGTTCTGGTAGTTTAGCCAAAACTTCAGTCATAACAGTAGCCATATCTTGTAATGTGATTAGTAATGGCCGCCCAGATGCACTCGGCGCTACAATATCACGCACCTCCTGAGCGGGAGATGCAGGTACTGACACGTGAGGCGAGTTAGTCGGCATAACTCTCCCCTCGTTGTTTGGTGAAATATGTTCAATTTGTACAGATTGACTGTTTTTTTAAAATAGCATCAATACATTTAGTACATAAATTTCTATTGGGCTCCACTTTGGCATTAACACATATAGCACAGAGATATTCCTCTGAATCAGACATGTTTAACACACTAGCAAATAAACAGCAACTTGGAAATACTTTTTAAAGTAATTTACAAATAATATGAAAACGAACTGTGCCTTTAAGAAGCACAGAAAAATATTATAACAGATAAAATAATTAAGTTATAGCATCAATCTTTGTCAGAATATACAGTTTTAGCAAAGGATTGTTCCCCTCAGCAAATGATAACTTCTATTGGAAACATTTTTCTGAAACCCAGGCAGCAGAAAAAAATACACAAATAAACATTTTTTATATCACAGTCAATACAATCAGCACAGCTCTGCTGTAATGATTACTTCCCTCAAAAAAGGCTTTGGAGATCCCTGAACTCTGTAGAGATGAACCGGATCATGCAGGAAGAAAATGAACCTCTGACTGAGTTTTTTGTGATGCTTAGAAAAAGCGCCAAAAATCGCCCCTCCCCCACACACATAACAGTGAGAGGGATCAGTGAACTGCTCTAATTTAAATCAAAACTATTGCCAAGTGGAAAAATAGTGCCCAAAACATTTTTTCACCCAGTACCTCAGAGAAAAAAACGTTTTTACATGCCAGCAAAAAAACGTTTTACCACAATTATTAATTGTCATTTAAAACCTATTGCAAGTCCCTGCAAAATAGGTTAAGTCTATGTATACAGTTTAAAAGCCAGAGAAGTACCATTTCCCAGAAAACTGAAGTGTAAAATATACATACATGACAGCCTGATATCATCTACATCTACTGCATTCAAGGCTGAGTTTACATTATAACGGTATGGCAGGATTTTCTCATCAATTCCATGTCAGAAAATAATAAACTGCTACATACCTCTTTGCAGATTAATCTGCCTGCTGTCCCCTGATCTGAAGTTTACCTCTCCTCAGATGGCCGAGAAACAGCAATATGATCTTAACTACTCCGGCTAAAATCATAGAAAAACTCAGGTAGATTCTTCTTCAAATTCTACCAGAGAAGGAATAACACACTCCGGTGCTATTAAAAAAACATAATGCTATTATAAAATAACAAACTTTTGATTGAAGATATAAAAACTAAATATATCACCATAGTCCTCTCACACATCCTATCTAGTCGTTGGGTGCAAGAGAATGACTGGAGGTGACGTAGAGGGGAGGAGCTATATAGCAACTCTGCTGGGTGAATCCTCTTGCACTTCCTGTAGGGGAGCAGTTAATATCCCACAAGTAATGATGACCCGTGGACTGATCACACTTAACAGAAGAAATAACAAACTTTTGATTGAAGAAATAAACTAAATAAAATCACCATAGTCCTCTCACACATCCTATCTAGTCGTTGGGTGCAAGAGAATGACTGTGGGTGACGTAGAGGGGAGGGGCTATATGCAACTCTGCTGGGTGAATCCTCTTGCACTTCCTGTTGGGGAGGAGTAATATCCCAGAAGTAATGATGACCCATGGACTGATCACACTTAACAGAAGAAAAGTGTTGCTTTAATGTACTGTGAATTTGGGCATAAATTGTACACAAAAGTAACCTAAACATTGTTTAAAGGGACAGTGCACTCAAAATGTTCCATCCATCGTTCTATGAACAGCCAGTATTTATACACGTTGACATTTTAATTTTTGAATAAGTATTAAGTAAAAGCTGATGAAACCAACATAGCAGTATCAGGTGCCTCCTATAATTACTACTAAATGAGCATTAGCAGGAAGTAGTTATTAACCAATGAGCATTAGCAGGAAGTAGTTATTAACCAATGATTATTAGTGAGCATGCAACAGATACTGCTGCATTGCTTACAATTTTATTTCAATTTAATCATTTTTAACAACAGTTTTTCAAGCAAAAAGGGATATTCAACATGCTTAGATGCTTTTCTTTCATATACTGTAGATTACAGAATTTCTTCAGGACAGTGTCCCTTTAATGTACTTGCAATGGAGCCAGCAATCATTTTCACAAGTGGGAAATGCTATAAGGCCTTCAGAGGTGAAGATAATATGGTTCTGTACATTGCACAACAGTCAAAACTCAGTGAACTGAAACATATTTGTAACATATGAGGTGTGTACAGTCACATTGCAAAAGAAGAGAAATACACACACCTGTTTAACTACTGTGCAACAAAGGCTCAGTCTTGTGATAGAAGTGTGCTATCCCAGTACACCTCTTGTTATTATACCATAAATATAGTTTAATGTGTATTCCCAGGTACATATGTCATATTAATTCTAACCTGGCATGTGAAACCAGTGATGTTACAAGAAAGCAGTGGCACCTGGTGACAGGGCTGAAACTGCTCCCGCACCTATTTATTTGAAAAATCTGTGCAGACTTCTAGTGGGTGAGGAAACAATGTGGCCACAACTTAAAGAGACAGTCTACTTGAATTTTTGTTATTGCTTAAATAGATAGATAATATCTTTATTGCCCATTCCCCAGTTTTGCACAACCAACAGTGTTATATTAAAGGGACATTATACACTCATTTTTTCTTTGCATAAATGCTTTGTAGATGATCTATTTATATAGCCCATAAAGTTGTTTTTTCTTTAAAAATGTATAGTTTTGCTTATTTTTTAATAACATTGCTCTGATTTTCAGACTCCTAACCAAGCCCCAAAGTTTTCTGTGAATACCGTCAGCTACCTTCTCCAGCTTGCTCCTGCTTGTGTAAATGGTCTTTTCATATGCAAAAGAAGGGGGAGGGGGGGAGTGTCTTATTTCTCACTTGCAGTGGGCTTTCCAGCTACCTTTTCAACGGAGCTAAAATGAGAGCTTCTAAGTTAGTTTTTAAACAGTTTTATACTGGATTTTTATATCAGTATCTGTGCATCTTATTCTTTATAGTAGTGTCTATTGCATGCAGTTATATGAAAAGGAGTGTATACTGTCCCTTTAATACACTTTTTACCTCTGTGATAACCTTGTATCTACGCCTCTGCAGACTGCCCCCTTATTTCAGTTCTTTTGACAGACTTGCATTTCAGTGCTGACTGATAATATAATATATATGATAATATAACTCAACAGGAGTGAGCACAAAGTTATCTCTATGGAACACATGAACTAGCAATATCCAACTGTGAAAAACTTTAAAAATGCACTGAGATAAGAGGTGGCCTTCAAGGGCTTAGAAATTAGCATATGAGCCTACTTAGGTTTAGATTTCCAAAAGAATACCAAGAGAACAAAGCAAATTTGATGTTAAAAGTAAATTGGAAACTTGTTTAAAATTGCATGTCCTATCTGAATCATGAAAGTTGAATTTTTACTAGACTGTCCCTTTAACAGAGCCCTTTGAAGGGGAGGGATGTGAAGGATACCGACATCATGGAATCACCTTCAAAATGTTACAGAAGTAACAAATTAATTAATTAATTAATTAATTATCCTCAATTAAACAACATACACTAACAAATGCACAAAAGAAAACTTTAAAAAACATTATAGAAAAAAATAGAGACAACCTCTGCAGCTTTGAAATAGTGAGACACTGGAGTAATGAAGTCTTTATGAATTCCACATTATTGGCATTATTGTTTGTGACTAATACCAGTTGTTGTGATTGATTTAATGCTTAGCAATAGGTTCTCGTTTCATGTGCGAGATTTCATGAAATGGGCACTTACTGCAACTCTAGATTTTAATGTCAGGAACGCCCACTAATATATCTAGAAAATATAACAGGCAGAACACAGGATATAGAACTTATATAATTATATAATTATAAAATTCCTTTGCTGGTTGTTTTTGTGTTAAAATGCATTACAACATCAGAAGTGCGATATACCACACAGCTGTTTTACCGAGGGCCATAAAGCTTTGTTTTGGTTAATAAAATAACACAGACCAAGCTACCTAGGGGGCTCCTTCCGTCTAATTAAATAATGACACATACAACAAACCACTTTATACTCCAGCCCAAAGTATAATGCCCCTCCCATTAGCTCAGCCTTGTTCCACCCATACTCTAGCATAAAAATTGGGCCCTGACACCGCCTGCTAGAATGTCCCATAACTCCCACTCAATAGGGACCAGCAGAGCCTTTCCACATTAACACTTCCAGAAGATAACAAAAATACAGCTATGGAAAGAGCTAGTGCAAATGCACATGTTCCTGCCACAGCACATACACAAACCCTAAGGAACCTGAATTCTTAGTGCCACCCCCAAATATTGCAACAAAGAATTGGGATTAGGGACAGGCGAATATTTCGCCACATTCAAATTTGAAATACATTTTTTTACATTAGTCCATTCTAATTGAATTTTGAATGTTTATCAAACATTCTAACATTCTGATTTTGACTTTTGGTTTTCAAATTTTAATTAACATTCTGTAATATTTGTTTGAATATTCAAATTTTATGTATGCTTTCTCCTAGCTATAACATTATTATATTATATTGAATTTATTCAATTCAAACTTTCAATTCAAATTAATGTGAGATTCGAAATTTCAACAGCCAATTTTAAATATTTATAAAATATTGAATATACATATTCAAAATTTTAATGTGTATATTTGAATTATTATGAACATTCGAAAGCAACATTCGATTCTAAATCAAAAGTAACATTCGAAAATCGAAAATAACATTCGATTTTCAAATTTTATAGAAATGTTGTTCTTATCGATGTTCGATTGTGTAAAATGAATATACAAAGGAATATTCGTTCTAATATTCGAATTTCAATTAAGCCACATTCGCCAATCCCTATTTGGGAGGGAGGGAAAAATCACATGATCCAAGGGAGAAAGAGGAAGATGAACTTACATCCACGGACCCTCAAACAACTTTGCAACAAAGTTGTGACAAAAGAAAGGGTGCGCTAAAAACAGCAGCTATTTAATAAATATGAGGAAAGAAAGAGACCTAGGCAATCAAATTACAATCCTCAAAATATATAATAACACTTATATAAAATTATAACACTAATCTTAATGATACACATTTATTAAAAGACAAAATAGGGGGGGCGGAGCCAACTGCCGAGAGACTCAGACGCGTCTTTAAGTAGCTCCTGACATTTAGACAAGACTTTATAGTCTAATTAATATATATAATTCCTGAAACTCCTTTTTTTCACCTGAAAACGATACCTGATGCAAGCTACCAGCACCGTAAGGGTTGGAAACACACCATAGCTAGAAATTTATGAATTGTATTTACACCTGAGTGAAGCCATGCAGCAACTAGCGCCATTTTGAGGGCCATATCTCCTCTGCAAATACAAACCACGCTGATCAACAAAGGACCATCGGCTACTATCTCTCACCATGGAAGATTTACATGGAGAGCTGAGAGACCTCTTAGTGAGATTTGAACTACGCATGACAAGCCAATTCACCAGCCTGAAGAACGTCATACGGTATGGCTCTGAGTGCTTAGAGGAATCCGCAGCGGTAATGGCGGAGCGAGAGGAGCCTCGGGCTCACACACAGATATCTCCAGCTTCAACCGATATACAAAGTGGTGCCGCATTGGAACAGACATGCCAGAAGTCTGCAACTCCATCATTTGTAGCTTCTCATGCTCTAGAGGACACAGTCTGCTCTCACGGGTCGCCTGAAGTAAGCACACCTGACCCTTTATGCAGCTGTCTTTCTCCTGTTGGGACTTAAACCAGATCCCGATCACTATGTGAACTATAAAGATCTCAGCTCTAGTGCTAGCCTTTCATGGCACCCCAGGTATGCGTCTGGAATCTCATTAGTGGCAAAGAGACTCGTGAGGGAACTACATACATACAGATTACTGACTGTGACTGGACTTGTCCTGCAGAACTGGTGGATTCACTTCCAGAGTGACAGTTTTGCTTTTGAGCAGAGCTATAATGCATCAGGAGTGGAACTCTCTCAGAAAAGGGGCATTGGCTGACATTTCTAACCGTACCAATACATGGGACTGTGCAACTGTGACAACACATTTATTGTTTACTACCCATGCTGTAATGTTGTCTGGTGATGCACTTTAGCCCCACTATTATGAGTATATTAAGTTAACTTGCCACTGAATTTTCTGATCTGAGGATAGTGTAATAACTGGAACTATAATCTATTCTAAGATGTTCTGTCTCTCTCCAAACAATATCTAACCAGGTTTTAACACTAAAAGCTAATCTAGGATTTGAGATGGAAAAGCCCATCCCCATGTATTCCCCTTGACATGTGTTATATAATTTATTGCAATAAGATATCTCATGTTCTTTTCTGTTTGTTCTTTCATTTATAATGTCTGTTGTTTCATAACATGCATAGTTATTGCTCGTAGCCTAGGAGACTCTATAATCTAGATAGGAGTTGGTTAATAATGAGACTTAATGGCCTTACAGGGTGCTTATATTAGATTTAGACATAGAGATAAATATCTTTTAGAAAAATGAAGATGAAAAGACATATACACTACACGCTATTAACTTAGGAGCCCTTCTGTTCATTATATATAAGTGAACACACATGCAAGATTATTAGTTTGTTTGCTCTATATTGCTTATTTGAGACATGTGGCACTCATGGCGCAGATATGATGCATTACGTGAATATGTATGTGTTATATATTCCCTCCTCTAGATATTCGTCAAAGGTGGCACATGTACATAGCCCTGCACTAATATGTCTGAATGCTATATTACCTCCTACAGCTACTCAACTATAATGGCACATGAATAATTCGCTGTTCTAATATGTATGTGTTTTGCATTGCTCCCTTTGGGTGTTTACCTATCAAGGCAGACGTATACTGAGCTATGCTAATATATTTGTCCGTTACATTGCCTCCTCTGGTTATGCACCTACTTCCAGGCCTTCACTACTAATAATGAGGCCTGATTTAAAAGTCTATGGCTGAGGGTAGGGTCGCTAGAATTGTTGTTTATATATAGAGTTCTAGATGTTTTGCCTATATTGAGGTCTGTTTCATTCTATACCCACCTATAGGATAAAAGAACCTTGCAGTCTTGTGTTTTCCTTCCCAGGGACAAGTTAGACTATATTCAGGTTCTATGTCTGTCGCAATGATATATGGACTAAAATACTCCCAATGAGATATATTATTATAAATAAGTGCACAGCTATTGTTTTAGGCTTCTTGTTATCTGATAACTCTTATGCACAGATGTCTGTTTAATGTTCACTTTAAAACGCAATCACACTAGATGTAAAATAACATCATTTGCTAATCCTTGCTTCCGGTAACCCTAGGGGCTATATTATATACGCCAAGGATTTTTCATTTATTTATAATCAGACTCCATTACATAGCAGGGGATAGATACTCCACTAGATTCCTCTCTCCACGACACCCCCTTTTGGGAGAGATCCTGATGTCCCCTTTTGGGGTATGGATTGTAAGTTAGCAATGTCTACTTTCATAGTTAACCCTCAAGGCTTACAATTCTACCCTCTTTAGATATGTCTCTATATATCCTGGCAAACTATACCTAGTTAAGGAGTTACTGGTACTACTGAACTTAGTTTAGGGATAGCTAATTCCACCCTCTCATATTTTATATAAAGTATATAGCCTATGACATATTAAAATATAGCTCATTCTCTAAAGTTATCTTTATGTTCATGGTCTGAACACTACAACATTCCTACTCAGGTTATTATACACACAGTGAACTCTCCTTTCCTTGCTAGCCTAATTAGGAGTTCAGTTATTGCATACTATTGATACCCAATCCTAACACAAGTTCTCATAACCCTATTGCCTACTACCCACTTTATCCCCCTATAATTATAAAACTCCCATATTACTAGAACCTTCTATCTCATCCAAGTTCAGGAATTAATAAGACATGTATTATATGTCTACTTATAGAATATTTAACCTATATATTTTCCCCTACTATGCATATGCATATCTACCAATAAATGGATAGTTGACCCTATTTCATGGCCCATTCAACTTCCCTCATTGGTAAGACTGTACCCCCCTCAAGTTTCCTAAAATACTAGCATATATATATATGGCTCCGCCCTCCACCCTTTCCCCTCTATCTATAGCGGTGCTTACCCGCTGAATATCCCCTTCCCCCCTGTTCACGCTCTTTTTGAAGCTCCTAAGGAGCTAGAACTCTGACCATCAGATAACTTTTATTTTCTATACTCCTGGTCCTTGGGGCCTAAAACCATGTTTCTAACTGGTCAGTCATACATGTTATATTATTGAAAAAAACGAGGTCTCGTTAGCCTTTAGTCAATGTATTATATAGACGCCGAAATGTTGTGGTTACTAATATTTGTATCCTATTCTGTTGACAAAAAGGTGTATTGTGTATTATTTATGTTTAATGCAAATACCTCAATAAAAAAATTATTTAAAAAAAAAAAAAAAAAAAGACAAAATAAAAAAGACAAAATTTACCACCGGTGGTCTAAAAACAATAACAATCGATCCTAAATGGCCATAAAAAACTGTTGTAGTTTATGAAAACTCCCAAGAATAGTGCACGTGTCAAACTTATGCAGCTTAATTCCTCAAAGGGGATGGGTTTAGAAATGAGTGGAAACAGCAAGTGTTAAGTCATATGCATTCACAGGAACAGACTTCGATGTCATAGAACTCACCCGGAATATATAGATTTCTCTGCTTTCTTTAGACCTGTAATAATGAGTGTTGGTCTCTCTCTGTCACAGCAGGTATCAACACCATCCATCATGGGCAATGCCGTTGTTAGTTCTGGGTCATGTGATATCACGCTAACCAGTTAAGATTACCTGAGTCCGAGTAAATAGACTTTCTGTTGTATACAAAGTTGCAAACTCGTTGTGTATCCTCAATTGTAGATCAAATCCCATACAGAACGCTCTGTGTTGGTTTTACTCATGCAACACTGCTTCATTCATATCATTAATGCGTTTCAGCTGGTACAGCCTTTTTCAAGATGTGCCTGTGTTGCCCATACAACCTTTGTATTCACATTTGGAGAGATTTTGTATTCCGGGTGAGTTTTATGACATTGAAGTCTGTTCCTGTGATTGTGTACCGCTTAACACTTGCTGTTTCCACTCGTTTCTAAACCCATCCCCTTTGAAGAATTAAGCTGCATAAGCTTGACACATGCACTATTCTTGGGACTTTACAACAGTTTTTTATGGCCATTTAGGATTGATTGTTTATTGTTTTTAGACCACCGGTGGTAAATGTTGTCTTTTTTATTTTGTCTTTTAATAAATGTGTATTATTTTAAGATTAGCGTTATCATTTTATATAAGTGTTATTATATATTTTGAGAAAAAATGGGTATTATTATCTATCTGATCAGTTTTGGAAATACTGCACACGTTTAATAAACTTTCCCAAAAGGTTTATAAGACTAAATACTGATATAAGGTGGCGCAAACAAATGATGATTTCCCATTTTAAATAAACCTTGTAGTATATTATATATGTGTGCATATACACTTCTATGGTAGATGTCAAGTGAATGGATAGGACAAATTAGTGTATGACAACTGGTTAAAGTGCAATATAACCTACCTTTTTTAATATGTATCGATATCCATAGTGACAATAATTTTGACACCGGTGTCTTTTAGGATTTTTACATTTTTTTTATATAATATTGTATATCATAGTCCGCAAATGATCATATATAATATCTGAAACTAATAAACTACTAATTATTTAGCCACAGCCTACTGTATATTTCTTAAGTAATTCAAGTAATAAGACCACCAGGTTAGGTACTATAGTGAATTAATACTAGAATCACCATTTGAGTAAGCTTACTATGGTAGGTTATATTGCACTTTAACTAGTTGTCATACACTAATTTGTCCTATCCATTCACTTGACATCTACCCTGGAAGTGTATGTACACACATATATAATATACCACAAGGTTTATTTAAAATGAGAAATCAGCATTTGTTTGCATCACCTTATATCAGTATTATATATGTTGAGGATTGTATTTGATTGCCTAGGTCTCTTTCTTTCCTCATGTTTATATAGCTGCTCTTTTTAGCGCACCCTTTCTTTTGTCACATATTATTCTTTACTGACTAGTTGGGATACTGCTCTTTTAAGGGTCTTAAATTAAGGTATTGTCTTTTAACTAACAGGGTCTTAAATTTAGCTCTTTTGCCCCTGTTACAGAGGAAGAAGTTTCTGCCCTTATACTGTCCTCCCACCTCACTACCTGTCCCCTCGACCCCATCCCCTTACAGCTACTCCCCTCCCTCTCTTCTACCCTCACTCCTATACTCACACACATTTTCAACTTCTCTCTCAGCACTGGTATATTTCCCTCATCTCTAAAGCATGCACTAGTCACACCTATCCTCAAAAAACCTTCCCTCGATCCAACCTCCCCATCCAACTACCGCCCTATTCCCCTACTTCCTCTTGCCTCAAAGTTCCTTGAAAAGCTAGTATATGCACGTCTATCCCATTCCGTTGCACTAAACTCTCTTCTTGAGCCACTGCAATCTAGATTTTGTCCCCATTACTCCACAGAGACAGCAATTGACAAGGTTACCAATGACCTACTTACAGCAAAATCCAAAGGCCACTTCTCTCTGCTTATCCTCCTTGGTCTGTCTGCAGCCTTTGACACTGTCGACCACCCTCTTTTGCTCCAAACCCTCCAATCCTTCGGCATCTGCGACACAGCTCTCCTGTGGTTCTCTTCCTATCTATCTAAAAGTTAGTTTAGTTTAGCCTTCTCTGGAGCATCCTCTGCCCCGTTACCACTTTCTGTTGGGGTAGCTCAAGGCTTTGTCCTCGGTTTGCTTCTCTTTTCAATCTACACATCATCATTAGGTTCCTTAATAAAGTCTCACGGGTTTCAATACCATTTGTATGCCGATGACACCCAAATCTACCTCTCTGCACCAGACCTACCTCCTTCCTTACTAACCCGTGTCACTAACTGTCTTTCTCATATCTCAACTTGGATGTCCTCTCACTACCTTAAGCTAAATCTTTTAAAACTGAGCTCCTTATTTTCCCCCCTTCTTCCAAAATCTCCATCCCCGAATTTTCTATAACTGTTGATAATTGCATCATTACCCCTACCTTGCATGCCCGATGTCTTGGGGTCACACTTGACTCAGACCTTTCTTTCACTTCTCACATTCAGTCCTTGGCTAAAGCCTGCTGCTTTCACCTTAAAAACATCTCTAAAATTAGACATTTCCTTACACAAGACACAACTAAGATTTTAATCCACTCTCTCATCCTTTCCTGCCTCGACTATTGCAACTCCATCCTCTCTGGTCTACCTAGCTGCCGCCTAGCTCCTTTACAATTCATAATGAATGCCTCTGCCAGGCTCATCTTCTTTACACATCACTCTTCATCTGCTGCACCTCTCTGCCAATCCCTTCTCTGGCTTCCTATTGCCTCCAGGATTAAACACAAAATCCTCACTCTGACATACAAAGCCCTCAACTGCACTGCTCCCCCCTACATTTCAGACCTTGTCTCCAGATACTCTCCCTCTCCTCCCCTTCGCTCTGCTCACAATCTCCTACTCTCCTTCTCTCTTGTTACTTCTTCACATTTTCGTTTACAGGACTTCTCCAGACTGGCTCCATCCTGTGGAACTCCCTGCCTCACTCCACAAGACTCTCCCCTAGTTTTAACAGCTTCAAGTGATCCATAAAGACTCTACTATTCAGGGATGCATACAACCTACACTAACCTTTCCTAACTCCATTGCGTTCCCCTTGAACCCCTTAGAATGTAAGCCTATGAGCCCAGCTGTTTGTAGATTGCCTTCATAAGAGCCGACTACAACAGTGCAACTCTCGGCAGGGCCCTCTACCCATCTGTTCCCTATACATGTTATCTTGCATACCATCTATGTTTATAGCGCTGTGGAATCTATTGGCGTTCTACAAATACCTGATAATAATAATAATAATAATAATAATAATAATAATAATAATAATAAAAAGTTGCCATACACACTAAACTAGGCCCTTGACCTTACAGGAAAGCTTAATGTTAATGGGACATGAAACCCCAACATTTTCTATCATGATTCAGATAGAGAATATAATTTTAAACAACTTTTCAATTTACTTCTATTATCTAATTTGCCTCATTCTTTAGATATCCTTTGTTGAAGAAATAATAATACACATAGGTGAGCCAATCACACAAGGCATCTATGTGCAGCCACCAATCAGCAGCTACTGCGCCTTTCTAGATATGCATTTCAACAGAGGATATTAAGAGAATTAAGCAAATAAGATAATTAAACTAAATTGGAAAGTTGTTTAAAATTGCATACTCTTTCTAAATCATGAAAGAAAAAAAAAATGGGTTTTATTTCCCTTTAACCATTAAGGTGCTCCAGTCTAGATTCCCTACAAATACCATATTTTATTTGTGAAAAAAACACATTCAAAACTATGACTTTCAGTAACATATCATGCCTGCTCTGAGTTAGTCGGGGTTTGCACACATTAAATCACTGCTAACATCTGCGCTAGCACACTGGTTAAATGTCCCTTTTAAAAAAAACTCTTTGCACAAATACTAAAGGGACAATAAAGTCAACATTAAACTTTCATATTCAGATAGAGTATGCAGTTTTGAGATAATTTAAAAAGTACTTTTGTTATCAACTTTTGCACATTCTTTTTATATATAAACACTTTCTGAGGCACAAGCTCTTACTGGTTATACGTATACGAGTTTGTGATTGGCTAATATCTGTCATGTGATACAGGAGGCTGGAAAATGTGGGGAAACAATACATTTGCCAGAAAAAAATAATCTATTGTTTATTTGAAATTCAGAGTAAGTGCTATTGCATTGTCTTTTTATCATGCACTTATTAATTATGCAATTCAAATGTACCTAATGGTCCTAAACTAGAACCTTTAAAACCATGTATTGCTTTTGCACCACTTTGAGCTAACTGTGACCTCATCCTTTTATATACTTGCACATAATAAAATTGAAAGCCAGTTGCAACTACTTGTATGAAAGCTTGGACACAATACAAGTTATCATTCTAACTAAAATGACTGTGACGTTAAACTGGAAATAAAAACTGGAGGCATTCCAACCACAATGAGCTACTGCAATAACAGATAGAATTAGCCCTATTATTCCTTTCCTACTAGAGTATACAACTTGTAAAACTAGTTCTGAAACAACACCGTGTGACTCAATGCATGGGAAAGAGGTGGAGATACCATTTTCATTGTTTTAACCTCTTTTCAAATGTGAAGCACACAGGATACACTTGTAATTTCAATAGCACTGTTTTATTTTATTCTCAAAACTCAAAAAAAAGTCTCACTGCAGTGGTAAGGAAACATTTTTTTTGTGCATTTTTGTAATGAGTTTTGTGTTTTCAACAAACATTGGAACATTATAATTTTTTAGAGCATAAAAAAGGCGGTTTTAGGGAATTAAAGGGACATGAGAGAGAAAATTAAACCTTCATGTTTCAGATAGAGCATACATTTGTAAGACTTTTCAATTTACTTCTAGTATCACATTGACTTTGTCCCTTTGTTATCCTTTGTTGAAAAGCCAAAAGTTGTAGGAAGGAGTTTGGTATCCTGAATGTCCTTGAAATTCAAGAGGCTACTAAAGCATGAGAAAAGTTTTGTTTCAGTGTGGACCAGTGTTAATTTTGACGACAAATTTCAATTTAGTCTTAGTTTTAGTCTTTTGACTAAAATGCCATTTTAGTTTTAGTCGTATTTTAGTCATCTGAATTGTTTTAGTTTTAGTCTAGTTTTAGTCGACTGAATCTCCAGTAGATTTTAGTCGACTAAATCTCCAGTATCTACTGGAGATTTAGTCGACTAAAATCTACTGGAGATTTAGTCAACTAAAATCTAAGGGGTTTAGTTAAAGTGTAATGCATTATTTAAGCATTTCTCTATAATTTGCAAACTGATTATATAATCCAGAAGTAAACACCTGTTATTATTTATGGTATTAAGGTTTAAACCCTCAATACAGACACATATTTAGCCGTTGTGATATATAACATCTTTATTAAACTTAAAATTAAATAAAACCAAGTTTCATAAACAAACAGAAGTGCAACTTTAAAATATAAAAAAACAAAACTGTAAACTGTATTGGCTGTATTGCACATATTACCCAATATAAAAACTTTAACAGTTCTCTGTTAATAATTAAAACAAGTATCAAGTAACTCAACATAACAAAATGTTTCTGCAGCTAGCACAGGCACAGCATAACTTAAATCCATACTCATGGGTTATGCTTATTTCTATAGGAAGAATCAATTGATTGTTCACAGATTCGAAACATTTTCGGCAACGAAATTATCACTGCTCTAGAACTTCCAAACAAATTATATAGTCCTGGAGTAAAGGTTTATTAACCTGATTTTATTTATGGTATTAAGGTTTGAACATGCAATACAGATTTAACAGATTTAACTGTTGTGGTATATAACATGTCTTTATTTATCTTAAAATTTAATAAAATTAAGTTTAGTAAATTTTACAAAAGAGCAGTAATTGCATAGGGATTGATTAACACCTTGCATAAAATGTTTTTGTCAGCAAATTTTGATTTAGTTTTAGTCATAGTCTTTTGACTAAAATGTAATTTTGATTTAGTTTTAGTCATAGTCTTTTGACTAAAATGTAATTTTGATTTAGTTTTAGTCATAGTCTTTTGACTAAAATGTCATTTTAGTTTTAGTCGTATTTTAGTCATTAGAATTTCTTTAGTTTTATAGTCATTTTAGTCTAGTTTTAGTCGACGAAATTAACACTGGTGTGGACCTAGCGTTAGCCCTATCTCCCCTACCTATTCCTTCACTTCCTTTGCAGTTTGCTTAACCCTTTCACTGCTAAGCCTTTTTTTACACCCCAGTGATGAGCCAATTTTGAGCTTTTTTTGCTACTTACATTTAAACCCTAATGTAAGTCAAATGTCAGTGAGTGACCTACACAAATCATATATTGTTTTTCTCAGCAGGTCCAGCAGTTTCGCAATATACTGTTATTTATATTCCATGGCATTTGTAGCTCTTATCCTATTGGCTGATTTGAACCGCCAATAGGATTTCAGTAGCTCTCATCCTATTGGTTGATTTGAATTTGAAGGTTCAAATCAGCCAATAGGAATTCAAGGGACGCCATTTTTAATCGCGTTCCTTGAATTTCCTATTCAGTGTACGGCGGAGAACGTATGAAGATGATCCTCCACGCTCCATGGCTCCGCGGTCGCCGGTCTTCAGTTCCAGGCTCGCCGGTCTTCAGTTCCAGGGTCGCCGGTCTTCAGCTCCGCGGTCATCGGTCTTCAGCTCCGCGGCGGCTGGTTCCTGGAAGAACAAAGAAGAGGTCACTGCTTGGAAGAAGACTTCACCGCCTGGAACAGGACCTTCTCCGCCGGACTTCAGAACAGGTGAGGACTTGGGGGTTAGACTTAGAGTTTTTTAAGGGATTTTTGTTTGTTTTTATTTTATTTAGATAGGGTGGGCAGTAAAAGAGATGAATGCCCTTTTAAGGGCAATGCCCAACAAATGCCCTTTTTAGTGCAATGGGTAGTTTAGGGTTTTTAGTATTAGGTTATTTTATTTGGGGGGTTTGGTGGGTGGGGTTGTGTATTTTCTTGAAAAAGAGCTGATTATCTTGGGGCAATGCCCTGCAAAAAGCCCTTTTAAGGGCTACTGGTAGTTTATTAGATTGGGGGGGGTTATTTTGGGGGGCTTTTTTATTTTCATAGGGATTAGGTATAATTTTTGTAAAATTTGGTAATTTTCTTTATTATTTTCTGTAATCTTTAGATTATTTTATTTTATGTAATTGTAGCTTAAAGGGACAGTCTACTCCAGAATTTTTATTAGACTGTCCCTTTAATTTATACTTAGTTTATTTGTATTTTTTAAAGTAGTGTTAGATTTTTTTAATTTAATAGTAACATTAGTATTTTGTAAATTAGTTAATTTGGGTTCATTTAGGGGGTGTTAGGTTAGGGGGGGGGTAGGTTTATTGCATTGTGGGCTTTGGCGGTTTAGGGGTTAATACTTTAATAGGTTTATTGCGTTGTGAGTTAATGGCGGATTAGGGGTTAATAGTTTTAATAGGCAGTTTGCGATGTTCGGGTTGGCGGATTTAGGGGTTAATAATTTTGTTATTACTTGCGGTGTGGGTTTGATGGCGGATATAGGGGTTAATACACTTTATTAGTTATTGCGGTGGGGGATTGCGGTTGACAGGTAGATAGACATTGCGCATGCGTTAGGTGTTAGTTTATTTTTTCAGGCATTTTCAGGAGTTTCGGTGCTCCCATACTCAGCGCAAGGCTTGCTACGGCTGCCTTTTATGGCGAGGTAAAAATGGAGTTAGAAGTCCTTGCGCTGGATATTAGATACCGATTTACGACGCGGTCCCATGTTAGCGTATGGGAGTAAAAATTGAATGCGACGGGTGAAATGTACGTGCCGCATTTATATGCGGCGCTGTATATAGGATAACAAACCCGCGCAAAAAACGGCGTCACCGCATATGTAATGGGGCCCAGGGTACGCAATTTTACACAACTTTCCAATTTACTTTGATCAAATTTGCTTTGTTCTCTTGGTATTCTTGGTATTCTTTGTTAAAAGCTAAACCTAGATAGGCTCATATGCTAATTTGTAAGCCCTTGAAGGCCGGCTCTTATATCAGGGCATTTTCACAGTTTTTCACAGCTAGAGGGTGTTAGTTCATGTGTCCCATCTAGATAACATTGTACTTACCCATGTGGAGTTACCTAGGAGTCAGCACTGATTTGATAGGGGGCAGTCGGCAGTGACTTAAATACAAGGTAAACACAGAGGTAAAAAGTAGTGTTGGTTATGCAAAACTGTGGAATGGGTAATAAAGGGATTATCTATCTTTTTAAACAATAAAAATACTGGAGTAGACTGTCCCTTTAAACAACTTTTCAATTTACTTCTTTTCAATTATCTAATTTGCTTAGTTCTTTTGGTATCCTTTGCTCAAAAGGATATATAGATAGAATCAGGAGCTGAGAGCTAGTTGCTGATTGGTTGCTGTACATGTATGTCTATTGTTATTTACTTACTTATGTGTTAAGCTAGCTCCCAGTCATAAACTGTTGCTCTTTCAATAAAGGATACAAAGAGAATGAAGAAAAATTGATAACGGAAGTCAATTTGAAAGTTGTTTAAACTGTATATTCTATCCAAATCATAAAAGAAAAATATTGAGTTTCAATGTCCCTTTAAGTACCTCTCTACTTTGCAGCAGTATTAAATACTATGGCTAGAGAAATATAAGTAGGGAAATATAAGCAATTTTTATGAATAATAAATTACATAGATGCCAAATTCACTCATTTGACCCAACAGAATTAACATCAGCCAATTACAATAAATTATTAACAATTAATACAGAATATTTTCTCTAAATAAATAGGTAAATGAACAGTATACAGGTGCCTCACTTAATGCCTGTGGCTAGTTTCAGATGACCGTGTGTGCAGTGGCCTATCTGTTATCAGCTCAGACTATTGCATGTCTAGCCAGAGGTTGAAAATTCACAGATGTTTCCCAGATATATTTTATATTTTTTATAACTGTAATATTGGCTTTAATAAAGCAGAAAGCTAAGAAAAGGTCATCTTCCAAGATCTGGTGAGTGAGTCAAAGCACGTGTGCAGTTTCTGGTCTATCTATAAAACATCAGGCAAACAACTGTCTACTTAAAACCCCCCAGCAAGTATGGTAATGGATCTAACAACATGCAGAATAGAAATGAAAATGAAATTCATGGAAAAGGTAGCGGTATTCTTTGCGCTCTAAAATTCAGCTCTTTAAAGGGATAGAAAAGTAAAAAATAAACTTGCATGATTCAGATAGAGCGTGTCATTTTAAGACACTTTTAAATTCACTTCTATTTTCAAACGTGCTTTGTTCTCATGGTATCCTTTGTTGAAAAATAATGCGCACATATCATACACTAGTGGGAGCTGCTGGTAATTGGTGCCTGCACACATTTGTCTCTTGTGATTGGTTAACTAGATGTGTTCAGCTAGCTGCCAGTAGTGCAATGCTGCTCCTTCAGCGAAGGATAACAAGTGAATGAAGCAAATTTGATAATTAAAGTAAATTTGAAAGTAGTTTAAAATTTAATGTTCTATACAAATCATCGAACACAATTTTGGTGTTTTCTGTCTCTTTAACAATCAGAAGACAGCAACAAATATGTCTCATCTGCATTAGCTAAACAGTAACAGGCATTTACTATTAATTTGTAGGACAGGCCGCATATTATTTCACTTTATTTATTATTATTAATATATAATTTATATTATTAACACACATAAAATGTTTTTTAAGCATATATATTTATTTGTTTTGCAGTTGAAGGACACCCTCCTTGAAAAGCCTCTTGAGCATTAATTATGGTATCTCCTTTGCTGTGAGCAATTACATTTATAAATGAACTCTTGAATTGAACAAGCAATCACTGTGTAGAATGTTGCCATTCAATATCCTGTCTCTTTAGTCGCAGGGGGGGGGCACACAGTTTTAGAGTTACATTACTGAAAAAAAACTGTCAAAATAAATATGAAAGTGCAGTACAAAGTTGTTTTACTATGCATAATTAAACATTTTGGAGTAAATTATAATCCTTCAGAATAGTTTATCAAATAATTTATCTACAACAATTCCTCTAGACTTTAAGGGTAAATTTTGTAGAAAATTCCTTTTTGTAAAGAACTGTAATTGACCCCTTTATAAACATTTAGCTCAAAATGTAACTTCCCAGAGAAGGTTTAATTATGTATAATAACAAAAAAAATAGCATTGAACATTCATTATTTATTTTTCTGCTTTTAGCCTAGTTCCCAACATCTGTGGCTAGGTATCAGGGACTTAGGTTGATGGGGGCCGGTCGCTATTTTGTGGGAGGAGCCGTGTTGAAAGGGGGTGTTTCTGGGCGGTTTGTGGTCATGTCTGGGTGCTCAGTAAGTGGGGCTAAGGGAAATTCTGCAACTAGGGACTTATGGTTATTACAGAAGGACAGAGCTCAGAATTAGAAACTGTCTCTCTCAAATAGGGACAGTTGGGAAGTCTGTTTTACTGAAATTTAACTCTACAAACTGTAGTGTGCCCACCCCAACACATACACACATCATAGGCTGGAGTGCATTTGTGTAATGCAGAGCCCTGATGCTGCACAGCAATATGTGCAGGAGCTAATTTACATCTTCTCCTACTGACCTCAGCAAAGGAGGTAAGATAAACAACAATTAGAAGGTATCCAAGGGGCATATGACAGTTTTAAATTCTTTTATAATATTTATTTTGCATGCAGATCTTTGGCAACATAGTTAACAATTTATGATGAATAAATACAAATTTAACTTTAATTTCCCTTTTATGTCTTTTTAACTTTAGAAGCTACAGAACAGAATACAGTGGAGAATGGCACTCTGCATCTACATTATATATCCCCCTTGTAACACAACCTGCTGTGAGAACATCTAGAAGCACTAATGTGTGTTTTGTATTCATATGCAGCGCTGATCTAATTTATATGCAGCGCTGATCTAATTTATATGCAGCGCTGATCTAAATCATCTAGAAGCACTAATGTGTGTTTTGTATTCATATGCAGCGCTGATCTAATTTATATGCAGTGCTGATCTCAATGATATGCAGTGCTGATCTAAATCATATGCAGTGCTGCTCTAATTCATATGCAGTGCTGATCCAATTCATATGCAGTGCTGATCGAATTCATATGCAGTGCTGATCTAAATCATATCCAGTGCTGATCTAATTAATATGCAGTGCTGATCTTATTCATATGCAGTGCTGATCTTATTCATATGCAGTGTCGATCTTAATCATATGTAGTACTGATCTAATTCATATGCAGTGCTGATTTAATTCATTTGCATTGAATTAAATCAACAGTGCTAATCTTATTCATATGCAGTGCCGATCTAATTCATATGCAGTGCTGATCTAATTCATATGCAGTGCTAATCTTATTCATATGCAGTGCTGATCTAATTCATATGCAATGCTGATCTAATTCATATGCAGTGAATCAACAGTGCTAATCTTATTCATATGCAGTGCTGATCTAATTCATATGCAGTGCTGATTTAATTCATATGCAGTGCTGATCTAATTCATATGCATTGCTAATCTTATTCATATGCAGTGCTGATCTAATTCATATGCAATGCTGGTCTAATTCATATGCAGTTCTGATCTAATTCATATGCAGTGCTAATCTTATTCATATGCAGTGCTGATCTAATTCATATGCAGTGCTGATCTAATTCATATGCAGTGCTGATCTAATTTATATGCAGTGCTAATCTAATTCATATGCAGTGCTGAGCTTACCTTCTACCTCCTCTTCATCACACACGTGTTTCAGGAATGAAGCCCCTCTGTCCAGAACTGCTTCATCGTCCATCCTGTAGTAGTAAAACAAAAAGAAAGAATGCTCAGCCCTCTCCTGTAGTGAGCTGCTGGAAACAATCCTACTCTTGAGCAGGTTCCCCTGCGTACTCTTGTTCATATTACTACAAGAGGCCTTCGCCTTCCTCCGGTGGCTGAAGTTCCGGCATGTAACTCTACTCCACTGGGCTAGTGATTAACGGTGCCCCGTGTAAATGGAATCCTAGGGCATTAGTGCTGACTGATGTACAAATTAATCCCAGCAACAAGATATATATTTCCCTTTTTTATGCCACACGCTGAGTTTTGTTACAATCCATGCCTGCTTCTTGGGAGCTATCTCTGTTTTAAGGTTTTCATTTACATGAGTGGAAACAAAGTCATACAAAATCCCACAGACACACAAACACACGCACAATAGAAAAAAGAAGCTCTGGCTTAGTGCAGGCTCTTAATGCTTCTCTGGTGAGATGCAAGCTTTGTGTCACATGCTGGGCTAACAGAAAGCTGACATCTGAGGATTATAGTCCCAGCTATACCTATCTATCACGCTAGTACAGTCCTGGGATGTATACACTCACTTCTATATCATTCATCTTTTTATAGGCTATGGTTATTTTGTTCATGAAGCTATAATAACAGCCAAAACTAATTTTTTTTAACCCTGCAAGGCCACGTAGGTGCTTTTAAGGAGTATCCATAAAGAATACTATGTCAAGTAAATATGATAATAGAAATAAATTAAAAAAAAATAATAATTGTATATTCAGAAGAAAATGCTTTTCATGTCCTTTTAAAAATAGCAGAACCTGCTTCTCAGGTAGCAGAATGCGAATGCAGCACTTAAAGGGACAGTCTACACCAGAATTTTTATTGTTTTAAAAGGTAGATAATCCCTTTATTACCCATTCCCCAGTTTTGCATAACCAACACAGTTATAATAATATACTTTTAACCTCTGTGATAATCTTGTATCTAAGCCTCTGCAAACTGCCCCTTTTTTCAGTTCTTTTGACAGACTTGCAGTCTAGCCAATCAGTGCCTGCTCCCAGATTACTTCACGTGCACAGTGTTATCTATATGAAATATGTGAACTAACACCCTCTAGTGGTGAAAAACTGTTAAAATGCAATCTGAAAGAGGTGGGCTTCAAGGTCTAAGAAATTAGCATATGAACCTCCTAGGTTAAGCTTTCAACTAAGAATACCAAGAGAACAAAGCAAAATTGGTGATAAAAGTAAATTGGAAAATTGTTTAAAATTACATGCTCTATCTGAATCATGAAAGTTTATTTTGGCCTAGACTGTCCCTTTAAGCGTTAGCTGTCATTCTCTATGCTGCCTGAAATGCAGGGAAGGCATTCAAAAGGATTACAATAACATTTACATCAGTACAGCATTTAATTGTAGAGTCACATAGAAAGGGACATTATAGTTGAAAAATTGCATGCTCTAATTTGTCAGAGCAATTTTAAAACCAGTGATCCTGTAATGCTATATGTTTAACTCCAAAAAGGGATAAAACACATAATTAAATTATAGTTTATGTGCCGCAGGGCACTGCAGGTCTCGAGCAGAAACTACTACTGCTCAAATTAGCAGAATCAATCAATAAGCTCAGCACTCAAAAGGACTTCTCCAATTTTTGTAATGGTGCACGTGATACTGCATACCCCTTGATGCATGATTAAGGTCAGAGGGGCCGAAACGTTGCATTGTGTCATGAAAATAAAGGTATACTATTGTGAAGACTACCTTGGTGCTGTGGTTTATTTAGATACTGCTCAAATTAGCAGCACTAGTAGCAAAACTCAGCTGTGCAACTAGCACTGCTGATTGCTCTGCTCCCAAATGGTACTTTGACAAACCCAGGTACCAGAGAGCCACTGGCACCTTAAACTTAGGACCAAGCTCCCTGAATAGACTCAAGACACCAATGGGTGTCCCCACTTCTGTTATGGGTGTATATACATATGTGTCTATAACTATACTATAATATATTATTTCTTGTTTTATTTTATGATGATATAGATAGAGTTTAGGAGGGGGGTTAATACAGTTTACAGTGTTGACTGCTCAATAAGGTACCATACAAAAAAAAAAAAAAAAAAAAGTAATTTTTACAATATGTAATGAGGAACCTAAAAGCCACCCAAGTTAAAAAAAAATAATGTTATTATTTAGATCAAATCATTTTTTTGTGCAATATTTTCTCTGCTATACACTTAGGGGCCGATTTATCATGGCTCGAATGGGGCCAAATACATCTGTTCTCGCGTGAGCCTTCAGGCTTGCCGGAAACAGGAGTTAAGATGCAGCAGTCTTAAGACTGCTGCTCCTTAACTCGTTAACCGCCTCTGAAGCAGCGGACAGCAAACGATCGGGATGATTGACACCCCTGCTAGCAGCCAATTGGCCACAAATCTGCAGGGGGCGGCATTTCACAAGCAGTTCACCAGAACTGCTTGTACAATGATAAATGCCGACAGCATATCTTGTTGGCATTTATCAATGTCTGGCGGACATGATCGCTACAGCACTAGACACATGATAAACCGGCCCCTTAATGTGAATATTTCTCACACTGTTCAATTATATAAGGACAAGAATATATATTTTTATGTTTTTCTCTTTAGTATTAAGCCCTCTGGGTTGCAAGGATACATATTAAAATTCCTGAGTTCATAGGGAATGAGCAATACACCGTTCTGTTTATATCACACCAAGGGCCTGATATTCAAAACCTCTCTGCTCAGGTGAGATATTCTAACATGATTCTCCAGCACTGCAAGGTCCCTAGTGACATTTTCAAAAGGCAGATTTTGCATTACTTCTCCAAGGGGTTTTCCCTGCATTTCTGTATGTGAAGGGGAAACAAGCCCAGTGTAATATAGCACTGCATGACATGAGAGTTCTGCTCCATTTATACTTTGTGTTTTGTATTTTGTATCACTTAAAACTTCAGATTAACTTTTATTACATTTAAACTTTGCACTTTCTATATATTTTTTTTAATACCGCAGTGTATTTAAGATTGTGATTTTACAAATTATGATTCTGTTTCTGTGTAACTTTAACAAATTAGGCTCATGCTTTGTATATTTATGTATTTATTTTGCAAATTATATTGCACTTTGAATTCCTTCTATTTAAATGGAAACTGAAAAACTGTCAGTTTCCCAGACAGCTTCATTACTTTCTATGGGCTGGATAATCTCTAGTATGGAGAGAGATTATAGAGCAGACTTCACAGGGGCTAAATTCACTGATTTTTTTAAGAAAAGGGGAGGAACTTGAAAGTCCCAGAGAAATGAGAGATGCCTTCCATAGAAAGTAATAAACCTCTATGGGATATAAAATTTCACATGGGAGAAGGTAACTGGAGAACACCTGGGGCTGATATAAAGGCTCAGTTTGCATGAATTACAAATAAAAATAAAGATTTTCACTACAATTTAACTTGCTTTTGTCTGTATTTTAGTATACATTACTTTTCTGTTAGTTAAAATAAGTGTATTGTGAATTTTGAGCAAACTTCACCCGCATACAGCTGGCAAGACAAATCAGTGTGACCAGCTTGTTTAGAATGCTTACAAAATTTCACAAGACATGTGGGAGAACCTCAGACATACCCTAAGTACTACCATGTTTAGCCCAGGGAACTGCCCTGTCCCTCACACTTTCTGAAACTGTAAAATATAAGGTGCAATGTAATTTGTATAAGCTACACAGAAATAAAGTATGATCCTAATTTGTTTAACCCCTTAACGACCAACGACGTATGGGGTACGTCCTGCAAAAAAAATGCAGTTAACGACCAAGGACATACCCCGTACGTTGTTGGTCTTTGAAAGCGTTGGAAGCGATCCTGATCTTCCAACCGCTTTCATGTTATTGCAGTGATGCGTCGATATTGAGACATCCTGCTATAACACTTTTTAGCAGTCCGATGCAGAGAGAGCAACTCTGTGGCCTTCTCTGCATCGGCCATCAATGGCCATGTTCGTTGGTGGGTGGGAGCTGATCCAGGGAGGCGGGTGGGTGGCCATCGGTGGAGGAGGGGGGCGGGATCGATTGCGGGTGCGTGCATAGGGGGTGCGTGCGCGGGCGGGCGGATGGGAACCCTACACTATGGAACAACTAAGTTACAACAAGGTGCAACTCGGGGGGAGAGAGGTTGGGAATATTACAAAATTAAGCGATCTGGGAGAGGGTGGGTGTTGAGGGGGGGCAGCTACACTACAGAAAATAGTATTTTTAAAATAAAAAATAAATAAAAACCATATTTGATTTCAAACTGGGTACTGGCAGACAGCTGCCAGTACCCAATATGGCGCACAATAAGGCAGAGTGGGGGTTAGAGAGCTGTTTGGGGGGATCAGGGAGGTTAGGGGCTAAGGGGGGGATCCTACACAGCAGAATAATAAAAACATTAAAAAATCCCCAAATTTGGGGGGGGGGGGGGTCAGGGAGGTTGGGGGCTAAGGGGGGATACTACACAGCAGCATATGTAAATATGCTATAAAAATTTAAAACAATTCAAAGATAACTTTTTATTTTAGTACTGGCAGACTTTCTGCCAGTACTTAAGATGGCGGGGACAATTGTGGGGTGGGGGAGGGAAGAGAGCTGTTTGTGAGGGATCAGGTGGTGTTATGTGTCAGGTGGGAGGTTGATCTCTACACTAAAGCTAAAATTAACCCTGCATGCTCCCTACAAGCTCCCTAATTAACCCCTTCACTGCTGGGCATGATACATGTGTGGTGCGCAACGGCATTTAGCGGCCTTCTAATTACCAAAAAACAACGCCAAAGCCATATATGTCTGCTATTTCTGAACAAAGGGGATCCCAGAGAAGCATTTACAACCATTTGTGCCATAATTGCACAAGCTGTTTGTAAATAATTTCAGTGAGAAACCTAAAGTTTGTGAAAAAATTTGTGAAAAGGTGAACGATTTTTTTATTTGATCGCATTTGGCGGTGAAATGGTGGCATGAAATATACAAAAATGGGCCTAGATCAATACTTTGGCTGTGTACTACACTACACTAAAGCTAAAATTAACCCTACAAGCTCCCTACATGCTCCCTAATTAACCCCATTCACTACTGGGCATAATACAGGTGTGGTGCGCAGTGGCATTTAGCGACCTTCTAAATACCAAAAAGCAACGCCAAAGCCATGTATGTCTGCTATTTCTGAACAAAGGGGATGTCAGAGAAGCATTTACAATCATGTATGACATAATTGCACAAGTTGTTTGTAAATAATTTCAGTGAGAAACCTTAAGTTTGAGAAAATTTGAGAAAATTTGAGAAAAAAGTGAACAATTTGTTTTATTTGATCGCATTTGGCGGTGAAATGGTGGCATGAAATATACCAAAATGGGCTTAGATCAATACTTTGGGATGTCTTCTAAAAAAAAATATGTACATGTCAAGGGATATTCAGGGATTCCTGAAAGATATCAGTGTCCTAATGTAACTAGCGTTAATTTTGAAAAAAGTGGTTTGGAAATAGCAAAGTGCTACTTGTACTTATTGCCCTTAACTTGCAAAAACAGAATTTATGCTTACCTATTACTTTCTCCAACGGTGTGTCCGGTCCACGGCGTCATCCTTACTTGTGGGATATTCTCTTCCCCAACAGGAAATGGCAAAGAGTCCCAGCAAAGCTGGCCATATAGTCCCTCCTAGGCTCCGCCCACCCCAGTCATTCGACCGACGGACAGGAGGAAATATATATAGGAGAAACCATATGGTACCGTGGTGACTGTAGTTAGAGAAAATAATTCATCAGACCTGATTAAAAAACCAGGGCGGGCCGTGGACCGGACACACCGTTGGAGAAAGTAATTTATCAGGTAAGCATAAATTCTGTTTTCTCCAACATTGGTGTGTCCGGTCCACGGCGTCATCCTTACTTGTGGGAACCAATACCAAAGCTTTAGGACACGGATGAAGAGAGGGAGCAAATCAGGTTACCTAAACGGAAGGCACCACAGCTTGCAAAACCTTTCTCCCAAAAATAGCCTCCGAAGAAGCAAAAGTATCAAATTTGTAAAATTTGGCAAAAGTGTGCAGTGAAGACCAAGTCGCTGCCTTACATATCTGGTCAACAGAAGCCTCGTTCTTGAAGGCCCATGTGGAAGCCACAGCCCTAGTGGAGTGAGCTGTGATTCTTTCAGGAGGCTGCCGTCCGGCAGTCTCATAAGCCAATCGGATGATGCTTTTAAGCCAAAAGGAAAGAGAGGTAGAAGTCGCTTTTTGACCTCTCCTTTTACCAGAATAAACAACAAACAAGGAAGATGTTTGTCTGAAATCTTTTGTAGCCTCTAAATAGAATTTTAGAGCACGGACGACGTCCAAATTGTGTAACAAACGTTCCTTCTTTGAAACTGGATTCGGACACAAAGAAGGTACAACTATCTCCTGGTTAATATTTTTGTTAGAAACAACCTTAGGAAGAAAACCAGGCTTAGTACGCAAAACCACCTTATCTGCATGGAACACCAGATAGGGCGGAGAACACTGCAGAGCAGATAACTCTGAAACTCTTCTAGCAGAAGAAATTGCAACCAAAAACAAAACTTTCCAAGATAGTAACTTAATATCTATGGAATGTAAAGGTTCAAACGGAACCCCTTGAAGAACTGAAAGAACTAGATTTAGACTCCAGGGGGGAGTCAAAGGTCTGTAAACAGGCTTGATCCTAACCAGAGCCTGAACAAATGCTTGAACATCTGGCACAGCTGCCAGTCTTTTGTGTAGTAAGACAGATAAAGCAGAGATCTGTCCCTTTAGAGAACTTGCAGATAATCCTTTCTCCAAACCTTCTTGTAGAAAGGAGAGAATCTTAGGAATTTTTATCTTATTCCATGGGAATCCTTTGGATTCACACCAACAGATATATCTTTTCCATATTTTATGGTAAATCTTTCTAGTTACCGGTTTTCTGGCCTGAACCAGAGTATCTATCACAGAATCTGAAAACCCACGCTTCGATAGAATCAAGCGTTCAATCTCCAAGCCGTCAGCTGGAGGGAGACCAGATTTGGATGTTCGAATGGACCCTGAACAAGAAGGTCCTGTCTCAAAGGTAGCTTCCATGGTGGAGCCGATGACATATTCACCAGGTCTGCATACCAAGTCCTGCGTGGCCACGCAGGAGCTATCAAGATCACCGAAGCCCTCTCCTGATTGATCCCAGCCTGGGAATGAGAGGAAACGGTGGAAATACATAAGCTAGGTTGAAGGTCCAAGGTGCTACTAGTGCATCTACTAGAGTCGCCTTGGGATCCCTGGATCTGGACCCGTAGCAAGGAACCTTGAAGTTCTGACGAGACGCCATCAGATCCATGTCTGGAATGCCCCATAATTGAGTTATTTGGGCAAAGATCTCCGGATGGAGTTCCCACTCCCCCGTATGGAATGTCTGACGACTCAGAAAATCCGCCTCCCAGTTTTCCACACCTGGGATGTGGATCTCAGACAGGTGGCAGGAGTGATCCTCCGCCCATTGAATTATTTTGGTCACTTCTTTCATCGCCAGGGAACTCCTTGTTCCCCCCTGATGATTGATATACGCAACGGTCGTCATGTTGTCTGATTGGAACCTTATGAATCTGGCCTTTGCTAGCTGAGGCCAAGCCCTGAGAGCATTGAATATCGCTCTCAGTTCCAGAATGTTTATCGGGAGAAGAGACTCTTCCCGAGACCATAGACCCTGAGCTTTTAGGGATTCCCAGACCGCGCCCCAGCCCACTAGACTGGCGTCGGTCGTGACAATGACCCACTCTGGTCTGCGGAAGCTCATTCCCTGGGACAGATGGTCCAGGGTCAGCCACCAACGGAGTGAATCTCTGGTCTTCTGATCTACTTGAATCATTGGAGACAAGTCTGTATAGTCCCCATTCCACTGTTTGAGCATGCACAGTTGTAATGGTCTTAGATGAATTCGTGCAAAAGGAACTATGTCCATTGCTGCAACCATCAACCCTACTACTTCCATGCACTGCACTATGGAAGGACGAGGAACAGAATGAAGCACTTGACAAGAGCTTAGAAGTTTTGATTTTCTGACCTCTGTCAGAAAAATCCTCATTTCTAAGGAATCTATTATTGTTCCCAAAAAGGGAACTCTTGTCGACGGAGACAGATAACTTTTTTCTATGTTCACCTTCCATCCGTGTGATCTGAGAAAGGCTAGAACGATGTCTGTATAAGCCTTTGCTTTTGACAGGGACGACGCTTGTATTAGAATGTCGTCCAGGTAAGGTACTACTGCAATGCCCCTCGGTCTTAGAACCGCTAGAAGGGACCCTAGCACCTTTGTGAAAATCCTTGGAGCAGTGGCTAACCCGAATGGGAGGGCCACAAACTGGTAATGCTTGTCCAGAAAAGCGAACCTTAAAAACTGATGATGTTCTTTGTGGATAGGAATATGTAGGTACGCATCCTTTAGATCCACGGTAGTCATAAATTGACTTTCCTGGATAGTGGGTAGAATAGTTCGAATGGTTTCCATCTTGAACGATGGTACCCTGAGAAATTTGTTTAGGATCTTCAAATCCAAAATTGGTCTGAAAGTTCCCTCTTTTTTGGGAACTACGAACAGATTGGAATAAAATCCCATTCCTTGTTCCTTTATTGGAACTGGGTGTATCACTCCCATCTTTAACAGGTCTTCTACACAATGTAAGCCTGTCTCTTCATTTGGTTTGAGGATAAGTGAGACATGT
The DNA here is from genome assembly GCF_027579735.1 of Bombina bombina. Taxonomy (NCBI): domain Eukaryota; kingdom Metazoa; phylum Chordata; class Amphibia; order Anura; family Bombinatoridae; genus Bombina; species Bombina bombina. The sequence continues at coordinate 922,976,432 of NC_069500.1, forward strand.
GGAACCTTCCCCTTGGGGGTAGTTCCTTGAATTCCAGGAGATAACCTTGAGAAACTATTTCTAGCGCCCAGGGATCCTGAACATCTCTTGCCCAAGCCTGAGCAAAGAGAGAGAGTCTGCCCCCCACTAGATCCGGTCCCGGATCGGGGGCTACTATGCTGTTTTGTTAGCAGCGGCAGGCTTCTTGGCCTGCTTACCCTTGTTCCAGCCTTGCATCGGTTTCCAGGCTGGTTTGGGTTGTGAGGCATTACCCTCTTGCTTAGAGGATGCAGAATTAGAGGCCGGTCCGTTCCTGAAATTGCGAAAGGAACGAAAATTAGACTTATTTTTAGCCTTGAAAGACCTATCTTGTGGAAGGGCGTGGCCCTTTCCCCCAGTGATGTCTGAAATAATCTCTTTCAATTCTGGTCCAAATAGAGTTTTACCTTTGAAAGGGATGTTAAGCAATTTTGTCTTGGATGACACATCCGCTGACCAAGACTTTAGCCAAAGCGCTCTGCGCGCCACGATAGCAAACCCTGAATTTTTCGCCGCTAATCTAGCTAATTGCAAAGCGGCATCTAAAATAAAAGAGTTAGCCAATTTAAGTGCGTGAACTCTGTCCATAACCTCCTCATATGGAGTCTCTCTACTGAGCGACTTTTCTAGTTCCTCGAACCAGAACCACGCTGCTGTAGTGACAGGAACAATGCACGAAATTGGTTGTAGAAGGTAACCTTGCTGTACAAAAATCTTTTTAAGCAAACCTTCCAATTTTTTATCCATAGGATCTTTGAAAGCACAACTATCTTCGATAGGAATAGTAGTGCGTTTGTTTAGAATAGAAACTGCCCCCTCGACCTTAGGGACTGTCTGCCATAAGTCCTTTCTGGGGTCGTAGGAAATAATTTCTTAAATATAGGGGGGGGAACAAAAGGTATGCCGGGCTTTTCCCACTCCTTATTTACTATGTCCGCCACCCGCTTGGGTATAGGAAAAGCGTCGGGGTGCACCGGAACCTCTAGGAACTTGTCCATCTTGCATAATTTCTCTGGAATGACCAAGTTGTCACAATCATCCAGAGTAGATAACACCTCCTTAAGCAGTGCGCGGAGATGTTCTAATTTAAATTTAAATGTCACAACATCAGGTTCAGCTTGTTGAGAAATTTTTCCTGAATCTGAAATTTCTCCATCTGACAAAACCTCCCTCATGGCCCCTTCAGATTGGTGTGAGGGTATGACAGAACAATTATCATCAGCGCCCTCCTGCTCTTCAGTGTTTAAAACAGAGCAATCGCGCTTTCTCTGATAAGTAGGCATTTTGGATAAAATATTTGCTATGGAGTTATCCATTACAGCCGTTAATTGTTGCATGGTAATAAGCATTGGCGCACTAGATGTACTAGGGGCCTCCTGCGTGGGCAAAACTGGTGTAGACACAGTAGGAGATGATGTAGTATCATGTTTACTCCCCTCATCTGAGGAATCATCTTGGGCAATTTCATTATCTGTGGCAGTACTGTCCTTACTTTGTTTGGACGCTATGGCACAATTATCACATAAATTTAAATGGGGAGACACATTGGCTTTCATACATATAGAACATAGCTTATCTGAAGGTACAGACATGTTAAACAGGCTTAAACTTGTCAACAAAGCACAAAAAAACGTTTTAAAACAAAACCGTTACTGTCTCTTTAAATTTTAAACAGAAAACACTTTATTACTGAATATGTGAAAAAGTATGAAGGAATTGTTCAATTACCAAAATTTCACCACAGTGTCTTAAAGCATTAATAGTATTGCACACCAAATTTCAGAGCTTTAACCCTTAAAATAACGGAACCGGAGACGTTTATAAATTTAACCCCTATACAGTCCCAGCTATAGTCTTTGCTGAGACCCAACCAAGCCCTGAGGGGAATACGATACCAATTGACGCCTTCTAGAAGCTTTTCCAGCAATTTTTAGATCCTCACACATGCATCTGCATGCCCTGCTCTCAAAAAACAACTGCGCAGTAATGGTGCGAAAATGAGGCTCAGTCTATAACTAGGAAGGCCCCCTGACTGGAAAAGGAGTCTAACACAGTGCCTGCCGTTTAATAAACGTTCCCCAAGTTTATAAATGCAAATTGTCAGCATAAATATGAATAAAAAGCCCAAATAAAGCAATCGATTTAGCCCATAAAAATGTCTACCAGTTTTTTTGTTTTTTTTTTTAGCCCATAATAAGCCCTTTATTCTGTTTGTTTGACTAAGAAAATGGCTTACCGGTCCCCATGAGGGGAAATGACAGCCTTCCAGCATTACATCGTCTTGTTAGAAATATGGCTAGTCATACCTTAAGCAGAAAAGTCTGCTAACTGCTTCCCCCAACTGAAGTTACTTCATCTCAACAGTCCTATGTGGAAACAGCAATCGATTTTAGTTACTGTCTGCTAAAATCATCTTCCTCTCACAAACAGAAATCTTCATCCTTTTCTGTTTCAGAGTAAATAGTACATACCAGCACTATTTTAAAATAACAAACACTTGATAGAAGAATAAAAACTACATTTAAACACCAAAAAACTCTTAACCATCTCCGTGGAGATGTTGCCTGTGCAACGGCAAAGAGAATGACTGGGGTGGGCGGAGCCTAGGAGGGACTATATGGCCAGCTTTGCTGGGACTCTTTGCCATTTCCTGTTGGGGAAGAGAATATCCCACAAGTAAGGATGACGCCGTGGACCGGACACACCAATGTTGGAGAAAAAAGCAAAGTACATGTAAACATTGGGTATTTCTAAACTCAGGACAAAATTTAGAAACTATTTAGCATGGGAGTTTTTTGGTGGTTGTAGATGTGTAACAGATTTTGGGAGTCAAAGTTAGAAAAAGTGTGTGTTTTTCCATTTTTTCCATATTTTATATTTTTTTATAGTAAATTATAAGATATGATGAAAATAATGGTATCTTTAGAAAGTCCATTTAATGGCGAGAAAAACAGTATATAATATACTAGGGTACAGTAAATGAGTAAGAGGAAAATTACAGCTAAACAACAAACACCACAAAAATGTAAAAATAGCCTTGGTCCTAAAAGGACAAAAAATGGAAAAGTGCTGTGGTCATTAAGGTGTTAAGTAACACAGAAACTTTCAAAACATAATCAGAATTTGTAAAATCACTGCTAGAGCTAAATCTAAATCAATTAAAATATAAATGATAAAGTGGAAAGCTTAAATGCAATACTACTGAAGGGACCCAAACTGAAATGTAAAGTGATACCAAAGAAAAAGCACAAAGTGCAAGTGTAACAAAGCTCTTATATCATGCAGTGCTGTATTGCACTGGGCTTGTCTCTCCTTCACATGCAGAATGATGAGAGAAATTTCACTGTGCTGGAGAGTTCTGCCCTGTTTCTTTTGAATATTCAGTGAGTTCAGCCCCTGGGAAGTCTGAACAGCAATTTCTCTCCAAGATGGAGAATACTTTGAATATCAGGGCCCAAGTAAAAGTCTTTGTACACTTTCAATACAAAAATTAGTTTTAAGTAGTTTTCTCATAGAGGAGTGCAGCATCAAAAGGCAGAATATCAAATTGACTTTATTATTGACGTTAAGCCAAAGGATGAAATACCACACAACATTAAAAGGACATAAACCCCCAAATATTTATCTCATTATTCAGACAGAGTATGCAATTTTAAACGACTTTCCAATTTGCTTCTATTATCTAATTTGCTTAAAGGGGCAGTAAACCTAAAACATAATGTTATATAATTCTGCACATAGTGCAGAATTATATAACATTATCTTAGTGCAAACATTATACATTAAAGTATTGCAGCCATATTTTATGATAAAGTCTAGTTTTTCAGACCACCGCTCCTTGCTCTGCTGAGCGGATCTGTTTTTTTTCTTTAGCGCATCTGGGCAGCTGTCTACTCACAGCTACCAGACCAGAGCGGGAGCGAGCTACATTGAGTTTAAAGGCGCAATATGGCCGGTTGTGAGTAGACAGCTGCCCAGATGCACTTAAGAAAAAAAACAGACCAACTCAGTAGAGCAAGTAGCGGCGGTCTGAAAAACTAGACTTTATCATAAAATATGGCTGCAATACTTTAATGTATAATGTTTGCACTAATATAATGTTAATTAATTCTGCACTATGTGCAGAATTATATAACATTATGTTTTAGGTTTACTGCCCTTTTAATTCTCTTGGCATATTTCTTGAAAAGCAAACCCAGGTAGGCTCAAGAGCAGTAATATACTAATGGGAACTTGCTGCTGATTGGTGGCTCCACATACATGCTCACCCAATTTGTTCCGCTAGCTCCCAGTATTGCATTGCTGCACCTTCAACAAAGGATACCAAGAGAATGAAACAAATTGATAACAGAAGTAAATTAGAATGTTAAAATTAGATCCTCTATCTGAATCATAAAAGAAAATATTGAGTTTCATGTACCTTTAACATAGGCTTAGGAAGGTATATTAAACATCTATATCTCACACATTAGGTAGGTTATCATATTAATTGTAATGTCCTTCAGTCTGAAAACCCAACAAAAACATATAGAATCTAATTTGCACAGTTCTAATAGAATGGATAATGTATTTCTATAAAGTTTAAAGTGACAGTAAATTCTAGAATTTAAAAAATGCCAAAGGGCAAGTACGGCTATTGGCTAAGACATCCTGGCTGGGGCAATATGCTGCTTTAGTATATAAGCCTGTGGGTCCTATTTTCTCCTTTGGATCAGAAAATAATTTCCAATTTCCCCAGGGAAACATTTTTCCAAATTAATTTACAAGGACGTGGTAGTGAAATAATACAATTTGCACAAATGCTCACAGACAATGATAGGCTCCTTTCCAATCAATATAAATTCCTTTGTGAAGGGTATCACGTGGGTTATTTTTTACTATTATTATTTAAAACCACTTCAGTAACTTGAAAACTAATTGCATATGTCATTAATTAATATGATAAACAATATGTGAAAGCATAAGCATTGTATTATATTTCTAAAATGGCTGCCATCTAAAACATAAAGCGGAATGTTGTGGGTGTAGCTGTGTCAGAGGGAGGGCGGAGCCACTACTGTGCTGTGCATAGGGTTGGGTGAAATCAGGCATGTTGTGGGTGGAGCCGGGAAAGTCCTCAGAAACCAGGACATCGACCCTGACAGGAGGATCTGGTGGAAGGAAAAGCGACCAGACCTCCAAATCCTTTTACAATCCTGCAAGGGCAGGATTCATTTTTCTGTATGCAATTTGAACTCCTAACCTCCATAAAATTATAGTATATAGTTATTTAAGATACAGGAGCTTTTATTGTTTTCCGTCAGAGATAAGATCGGCAGGTAAAATATTTCTACAAGAGGAGGTTATAAAAAAATCCAGGCCATTGACATGGCATATACATAGGTCATCAACCGTTTACTTTAGAGTTTCTTTTAACATAAACCTATTCACTTTGTTGTTACACGGCAACTAATAGACTTTACATATTACTGACTTCTAAAATGTAAAGGTTTAAGGATAAATGCCACATAGTGATCCTAATCCTAATCTATAGTAATCCTAATGTTTGAGGGACGTGTATTACTACAGTGTGAACATTGGGCATTCACCAAATTTACTTAATTTATAACTTTTCTTCAAGGGAAAATAAGCTCTCATTTATCTAACGCTCTTCTAGGCTTGAACTCACAGGTACTTCATATGCATTACATTTCAAATTCTACCTTGGATTATCCACTCATACTGATCCTTAAAGGGACAGTAAAGTCACAAAAAATATTTCATGATTTAAATAGGGCATGTAATTTTAAAAACTTTCCAATTTACTTTTAAAACAATTTTTGCTTTGTTCTCTTGGTATTCTTAGTTGAAAGCTAAATCTAGGAGGATCATGTGATAATTTCTTAGACCTTGAAGACTGCCTCTAATCGGAAAGCATTTTGACAGTTTTTCACCACTAGAGGGCGTTAGTTCATGTGTTTCATATAGATAACATTGAGCTCCGGGACGTTGTCTAAAAATGCATGTCTGTCAAAAGAACTGAAATAAGGGGGCAGTTTGCAGAGGCATAGATACAAGGTAATCACAGAGGTAAAAAGTACAGTATATTATTATAACTGTGTTGGTTATGCAAAACTGGGGAATGGGTAATAAAGGGATTATCTACCTTTTTAAACAACAAAAATTCTGGTGTTTACTGTCCCTTTAAAGCAGGGCTCAACAAAGCCAGGGAGCCACTGGCTCCTAGAATTTTACCCCTGGCTCATAACTTTTTGGGTTATTGTCTATATATCCATATACAAAAACCAATGTTTGGCTCCTAAATATTTTAACTGGCTCCTAAATTTAAACATACATATTTGTCGACCCCTGCTTAAAGGGACATTAAACCACAAATAATTGCTAACTTTAATGATGTATTCAAAGCATTAGTCTCAGAATAATATGTAGAACTACTTATTAAAATTATATTAGCTGTTTTAATATTGAAGAAGGTGTAAAGTTTTAAGGCCCGATTACATGTTGAACGCAAAAATGCAAGCAGTATGGAGAGTAAACATAGCTGGAGCACAAGTCATACCACTTTTGTGCATAGTTACTATTTATCTACACATGGTTGTATAGAGCATGCTACAATATTCATGTCAGATAGCACAAGCGCATAATTTCCCTCATATAATAGATTTCTATGGGGGCCCACAAAAATATTCCTGTTGAATAATACTCAAGCACAAAGCTGATGGAGATCTAAAGTTCCACTCAGGTAGTAGAACTTTTAGTTAAAGTACCACTAAACACAGTAAAAATAGCATAATCAATAAAATGCATAGTAAAAAGAAAATGCAAAAGCACTTAGTTTGTATTTTAAATCAGTAGTAGATTTTTTTCTGACAAATTTTAAAGTTCGTTAAATTTTCATTCTCATTGCACCATTTGACAGCCATCAGCCAATCCCAAAATGCATATACGTATATTTGGTGAAAGCTTGCACATGCTCAGTAGGAACTGGTGTCTCAAAGTGTGCATATAAAAAAGATTATACACATTCAGCTAATGGAAGTGATTGGACAGTTGTTGTTTTTTTGTTTTTTGTTTTATTGTGTGCTCTATTTAAATCATGAAAGTTCAAAATTTACATTTAGATTTCCTTTTCAAGGGACAGGAAACTCTAACATTTTCTTTCATAATTTGGATAGTACATACAATTTTAAACAGATTTCCAGTTTAATTCTATTATCACATTTGCATAATTCTCTTGTTATCCTTTGCTAAAGCAACAGTACTGCCCTACTGGCAGCTAGCTGAACACATCTAGTTAGCCAATCACAAGAGACAAGTGTGTGTAGGCACCAATCAGCAACTAGCTCCCACTAGTGTAGGATATGTGTGTATTCTTTTTCAACAAGGGATACCAAGAGAACAAGGCACATTTGGAAATAGAAGTGAATTTAAAAGTGTCTTAAAATGATACGCTCTATCTGAATCGTGCAAGTTTAATTTAGAATTTCCTTCTTTGCTATACACCTTCCATGTTTATGAATGCAAACTAGCAACAGATAACTGTTTTTTTAAAAGCGTTAAACGAGAAAGCAGTATTTTGGATTGTGCTTGAGTCAAGAGCAACACTTAAAGGGACAGTCCAGGTAAAAATAAACTTTCAAGATTCAGATAGGGCATGTAATTTTAAAAATTTTCCATTTTACTTTTATCACCAATTTTGCTTTGTTCTCTTGGTATTCTTAGTTGAAAGCTTAACCTAGGAGGTTCATATGCTAATTTCTTAGACCTTGAAGGCCACCTCTTTTCAGAATGCATTTTAACAGTTTTTCACCACTAGAGGGTGTTAGTTCACGTATTTCATATAGATAACACTGTGCTCGTGCACGTGAAGTTATCTGGGAGCAGGCACTGATTGGCTAGACTGCAAGTCTGTCAAAAGAACTGAAATAAAGGGGCAGTTTGCAGAGGCTTAGATACAAGATAATCACAGAGGTTAAATGTATATTAATATAACTGCGTTGGTTATGCAAAACTGGGGAATGGGTAATAAAGGGATTATCTATCTTTTAAAACAATAAAAAATTCTGGTGTAGACTGTCCCTTTAACTGATGACTGGTAATATAATCATCACAATGAGCGTGCTACTTCTGCGTCCCAATATATAGGGTGAGTTATATAGGTATTGGGTGTTGCTTTGTTTAAACATTTTAGCCGAACATTAAAGGGATATTAAACACCAAAAATGTTATTGTTTACAAAGATAAATAATCCCTTTATTTACCATTCCCCAGTTTTGCATAACCAACACTGTTATAGAACTATACTTTTTACCTCTGTAATTACCTTGTATCTAAGCTTCTGCAGACTGCCTTATCTTAGATCTTTTGACAGACTTGCATTTCAATTAGTGCTGATTCTTAAATAACTTCACGTGCATGAGCACAATGTTATTTTTATGAAACACATAAACTAACGCCCTCTATCTGTGAAAAACTGTCAAATGCATTCAGATAAGAGGAGGCCTTCAAGGGCTTAGACATTAGCATATGAGCCTACCTAGGTTTAGCTTTCAACTAAAAATACCAAGAGAACAAAGCAAATTTGATGATAAAAGTAAATTAGAAAGTTCTTTAAAATGACATGCCCTATCTGAACCATTTACTTTACTACATTTAATGGTTTTGCAAGGCCGAGCAGAAAAACATAATTTATGCTTACCTGATAAATTCCTTTCTTCTGTTGTGTGATCAGTCCACGGGTCATCATTACTTCTGGGATATAACTCCTCCCCAACAGGAAATGCAAGAGGATTCACCCAGCAGAGCTGCATATAGCTCCTCCCCTCTACGTCAGTCCCAGTCATTCGACCAAGAATCAACGAGAAAGGAGTAACCAAGGGTGAAGTGGTGACTGGAGTATAATTTAAAAGATATCTACCTGCCTTAAAACAGGGCGGGCCGTGGACTGATCACACAACAGAAGAAAGGAATTTATCAGGTAAGCATAAATTATGTTTTCTTCTGTTATGTGTGATCAGTCCACGGGTCATCATTACTTCTGGGATACCAATACCAAAGCAAAAGTACACGGATGACGGGAGGGATAGGCAGGCTCATTATATAGAAGGAACCACTGCCTGAAGAACCTTTCTCCCAAAAATAGCCTCCGAAGAAGCAAAAGTGTCAAATTTGTAAAATTTGGAAAAAGTATGAAGCGAAGACCAAGTTGCAGCCTTGCAAATCTGTTCAACAGAGGCCTCATTCTTAAAGGCCCAAGTGGAAGCCACAGCTCTAGTGGAGTGAGCTGTAATTCTTTCAGGAGGCTGCTGCCCAGCAGTCTCATAGGCTAAACGTATTATGCTACGAAGCCAAAAAGAGAGAGAGGTAGCAGAAGCTTTTTGACCTCTCCTCTGTCCAGAGTAAACGACAAACAAGGAAGAAGTTTGGCGAAAATCTTTAGTTGCCTGCAAGTAGAACTTGAGGGCACGAACTACATCCAGATTGTGTAGAAGACGTTCCTTCTTTGAAGAAGGATTTGGACACAAGGATGGTACAACAATCTCTTGATTGATGTTCCTGTTAGTGACTACCTTAGGTAAGAACCCAGGTTTAGTACGCAGAACTACCTTGTCTGAGTGAAAAATCAGATAAGGGGAATCACAATGTAAGGCTGATAACTCAGAGACTCTTCGAGCCGAGGAAATAGCCATTAAAAACAGAACTTTCCAAGATAACATTCTTATATCAATGGAATGAAGGGGTTCAAACGGAACACCCTGTAAAACGTTAAGAACTAAGTTTAAACTCCATGGTGGAGCAACAGCTTTAAATACAGGCTTGATCCTAGCTAAAGCCTGACAAAAGGACTGGACGTCTGGATTTTCTGACAGACGTCTGTGTAACAAGATGGACAGAGCTGAAATCTGTCCCTTTAATGAACTAGCTGATAAACCCTTTTCTAAACCTTCTTGTAGAAAGGACAATATCCTAGCGATCCTAACCTTACTCCAGGAGTAACCTTTGGATTCGCACCAGTATAGGTATTTCCGCCATATTTTATGGTAAATCCTTCTGGTAACAGGCTTCCTAGCCTGAATCAGGGTATCAATAACCGACTCAGAAAAACCACGTTTTGATAAAATCAAGCGTTCAATTTCCAAGCAGTCAGCTTCAGAGAAGTTAGATTTTGGTGTTTGAATGGACCCTGTATCAGAAGGTCCTGTCTTAGAGGTAGAGACCAAGGCGGACAGGATGACATGTCCACCAGATCTGCATACCAAGTCCTGCGTGGCCATGCAGGTGCTATTAGAATTACTGATGCTCTCTCCTGTTTGATTTTGGCAATCAATCGAGGAAGCAGCGGGAAGGGTGGAAACACATAAGCCATCCTGAAGTTCCAAGGTGCTGTCAAAGCATCTATCAGAACTGCTCCCGGATCCCTGGATCTGGACCCGTAGCGATGAAGTTTGGCGTTCTGGCGAGACGCCATGAGATCTATCTCTGGTTTGCCCCAACGTCGAAGTATTTGGGCAAAGATCTCCGGATGAAGTTCCCACTCCCCCGGATGAAAAGTCTGGCGACTCAAGAAATCCGCCTCCCAGTTCTCCACTCCCGGGATGTGGATTGCTGACAGGTGGCAAGAGTGAGACTCTGCCCAGCGAATTATCTTTGATACTTCCATCATTGCTAGGGAGCTTCTTGTCCCTCCCTGATGGTTGATGTAAGCTACAGTCGTGATGTTGTCCGACTGAAACCTGATGAACCCCCGAGTTGTTAACTGGGGCCAAGCCAGAAGGGCATTGAGAACTGCTCTCAATTCCAGAATGTTTATTGGAAGGAGACTCTCCTCCTGATTCCATAGTCCCTGAGCCTTCAGAGAATTCCAGACAGCGCCCCAACCTAGTAGGCTGGCGTCTGTTGTTACAATTGTCCAGTCTGGCCTGCTGAATGGCATCCCCCTGGACAGGTGTGGCCGATGAAGCCACCATAGAAGAGAATTTCTGGTCTCTTGATTCAGATTCAGAGTAGGGGACAAATCTGAGTAATCCCCATTCCACTGACTTAGCATGCATAATTGCAGCGGTCTGAGGTGTAGACGTGCAAAAGGTACTATGTCCATTGCCGCTACCATTAAGCCGATCACCTCCATGCATTGAGCTACTGACGGGTGTTGAATGGAATGAAGGACGCGGCATGCATTTTGAAGCTTTGTTAACCTGTCTTCTGTCAGGTAAATCTTCATTTCTACAGAATCTATAAGAGTCCCCAAGAAGGGAACTCTTGTGAGTGGAAAGAGAGAACTCTTCTTTTCGTTCACCTTCCATCCATGCGACCTTAGAAATGCCAGAACTAACTCTGTATGAGACTTGGCAGTTTGAAAGCTTGAAGCTTGTATTAGAATGTCGTCTAGGTACGGAGCTACCGAAATCCCTCGCGGTCTTAGTACCGCTAGAAGGGCACCCAGAACCTTTGTGAAGATTCTTGGAGCCGTAGCCAGTCCGAATGGAAGAGCTACAAACTGGTAGTGCCTGTCTAAGAAGGCAAACCTTAGGTACCGGTGATGATCTTTGTGGATCGGTATGTGAAGGTAAGCATCCTTTAAATCCACTGTGGTCATGTACTGACCCTCTTGGATCATGGGTAAGATTGTCCGAATAGTTTCCATTTTGAACGATGGAACTCTTAGGAATTTGTTTAGAATCTTTAAATCTAAGATTGGCCTGAAAGTTCCCTCTTTTTTGGGAACCACAAACAGGTTTGAGTAGAACCCTTGTCCTTGTTCCGACCGTGGAACCGGATGGATCACTCCCATTAATAACAGATCTTGTACGCAGCGTAGAAACGCTTCTTTCTTTATCTGGTTTGTTGACAACCTTGACAGATGAAATCTCCCTCTTGGGGGAGATAATTTGAAGTCTAGAAGGTATCCCTGAGATATGATCTCTAGAGCCCAGGGATCCTGAACATCTCTTGCCCAGGCCTGGGCAAAGAGAGAGAGTCTGCCCCCCACTAGATCCGGTCCCGGATCGGGGGCTCTCGGTTCATGCTGTCTTTGGGGCAGCAGCAGGTTTCCTGGCCTGCTTGCTCTTGTTCCAGGACTGGTTAGGCTTCCAGCCTTGCCTGTAACGAGCAACAGCTCCTTCCTGTTTTGGTGCAGTGGAGGTTGATGCTGCTCCTGTTTTGAAATTCCGAAAGGGACGAAAATTAGACTGTCTAGCCTTAGCTTTGGCTTTGTCTTGAGGTAGGGCGTGGCCCTTACCACCTGTAATGTCAGCGATAATTTCTTTCAAACCGGGCCCAAATAAAGACTGCCCCTTGAAAGGTATATTAAGTAATTTGGACTTAGAAGTCACATCAGCTGACCAGGATTTTAGCCACAGCGCCCTACGTGCCTGTATGGCGAATCCTGAGTTCTTAGCCGTGAGTTTAGTTAAATGTACTACGGCCTCCGAAATGAAAGAATTAGCTAGTTTAAGGACTCTAAGCCTGTCCGTAATGTCGTCTAGCGTAGATGAACTAAGGTTCTCTTCCAGCGACTCAATCCAAAATGCTGCCGCAGCCGTAATCGGCGCGATACATGCAAGGGGTTGTAATATAAAACCTTGTTGAACAAACATTTTCTTAAGGTAACCCTCTAACTTTTTATCCATTGGATCTGAAAAAGCACAGCTATCCTCCACCGGGATAGTGGTACGCTTAGCTAAAGTAGAAACTGCTCCCTCCACCTTGGGGACCGTCTGCCATAAGTCCCTAGTGGTGGCGTCTATTGGGAACATCTTTCTAAATATTGGAGGGGGTGAGAACGGCACACCGGGTCTATCCCACTCCTTAGTAACAATTTCAGTTAGTCTCTTAGGTATAGGAAAAACGTCAGTACTCGCCGGTACCGCAAAGTATTTATCCAACCTACACAGTTTCTCTGGTATTGCAACGGTGTTACAATCGTTAAGAGCTGCTAAGACCTCCCCTAGTAATACACGGAGGTTCTCCAATTTAAATTTAAAATTTGAAATATCTGAGTCCAATTTGTTTGGATCAGAACCGTCACCCACAGAATGAAGCTCTCCGTCCTCATGCTCTGCGAGCTGTGACGCAGTATCAGACATGGCCCTTGCATTGTCAGCGCACTCTGTTCTCACCCCAGAGTGATCACGCTTGCCTCTTAGTTCTGGTAATTTAGACAAAACTTCAGTCATAACAGTAGCCATATCTTGTAATGTTATCTGTAATGGCCGCCCAGATGTACTAGGCGCCATAATATCACGCACCTCCCGGGCGGGAGATGCAGGTACTGCCGCGTGAGGCGAGTTAGTCGGCATAACTCTCCCCTCGCTGTTTGGTGAAATTTGTTCACATTGTACAGATTGACTTTTATTTAAAGTAGCATCAATACAGTTAGTACATAAATTTCTATTGGGCTCCACCTTGGCATTGGAACAAATGACACAGATATCTTCCTCTGAGTCAGACATGTTTAACACACTAGCAAAAAACTTACAACTTGGTTATAATCTTTTTTAGCAAAAAAATACTGTGCCTCAAAGAGGTACTAAACGATTAAATAACAGTTGAAATAATGAACTGAAAAACAGTTATAGCATCAAACTTTAAAACAACACAACTCTTAGCAAAGGTTTGTTCCCATTAGTAAAATAACAATAATTAAATTTGACATAAAAAGTACAAAGCAACGTTTTTATGCACAGTCACTATAAGAATTCTCACAGCTCTGCTGAGAGAAGTTACCTCCCTTCAAAGAAGTTTGAAGACCCCTGAGATCTGTCAGAGATGAACCGGATCATGCAGGAAAAATAAAAGTGACTGACTGGAAATTTTTGATGCGTAGTAAAGAGCGCCAAAAACGGCCCCTCCCTCTCTCACACAGCAGTGAAGAGAAACGAAACTGTCACAATTACAAGCAAAAAACTGCCAAGTGGAAAATAATGCCCAAATATCTATTCACACAGTACCTCAGCAATGTAAACGATTCTACATTCCAGCAAAAACGTTTAGCATGATAAATAGTTATTAAAAGTATTAGTGACCTTTAGCAGAGTAGTTCCGGTGAAATACCATCCCCAGAATACTGAAGTGTATACATACATGTCATTTTAACGGTATGGCAGGATTTTCTCATCAATTCCATTCAGAAAATAAAAACTGCTACATACCTCAATGCAGATTCATCTGCCCGCTGTCCCCTGATCTGAAGCCTTTACCTCCCTCAGATGGCCGAGAACAGCAATATGATCTTAACTACTCCGGTTAAAATCATAGTAAAAAACTCTGGCAGATTCTTCCTCAAACTCTGCCAGAGAAGTAATAACACGCTCCGGTGCTATTGTAAAATAACAAACTTTTGATTGAAGTCATAAAAACTAAGTATAATCACCATAGTCCTCTCACACATCCTATCTAGTCGTTGGGTGCAAGAGAATGACTGGGACTGACGTAGAGGGGAGGAGCTATATGCAGCTCTGCTGGGTGAATCCTCTTGCATTTCCTGTTGGGGAGGAGTTATATCCCAGAAGTAATGATGACCCGTGGACTGATCACACATAACAGAAGAAATAATGCACCACACATTAATTGCGCTCCATTGGTAATCTAGATAGTTGTTTCTCTAAAGTACATTTTTCCTATAAAATAATGGGCACAGCCATGTAAAAATGTTTAGCTTATCTTATCAATTCTGGTGAAGATAATTTGGCACAGATAAACTATGGCTGTGTAGAATATACCAATATTAAAGTATTTGTATTTATCAAATGTCCTTTTGACATTGCAATATCCCACACAGCCATTGCTTGCACAATTTATTCGTCAATTATTGCCTTTAGCAGTAGAAATTAGACAAGGGAAATCTAGGTTTTAAGATAATGGTGCTCATTATTTTATAGAAACCTTGGGAATTTGGAAAGCTGACAATTTTAAGAGTAACATTACAGAAAAAATAGAACAAAATAAATAATGAAATAATTGCAAAATTGTTTTTTTTTTTCTACATGTTTAGTACAGTTCTACATCATGACATAATACTTCAAGGTGGTGCTGTGGTGGTTATATATCCTGTATCTTTATCTAAAGAAAATTATACCTCCTACAGTTATACTGAAGTAAAGCATGTAGTGCCACCTATAGCCAGTAATCAGTGTCTGATGAACCGGATACAGGGATGTATGTGGAAATAAAACATTTAGAACACAATCCTGTTATAATTTGATTGCAATTTTGACTTTTATCTCGCTTTATTGTTATTTTAGGTGACAGGTAATATGATAGCCATTGTCCTAAAGTGCATTCTATTACCTAATGAAAATTGCTGCTTATCCCTGAGGTTTGCGCAATTTGATATCAGGCTCCCTTACATAGTGTGATAATGCTTATCCATATTGTATAAGCTCTACAAAAACCAACCTTGCACCTGGGAAACCTCGGGCTAGTGTAAAATTGCACTGTGGGTACAATGAAAATCTGGTGATGTGGCAGCCTTAAAGCAAAGTCTGTATCAACTTTGTACTTATAATGCTACACAAAATACTGTATTTGTAGTCTAAATGAAGGTCATATGAGATTAAAGATATATGGCCAGATGAAGGCAAACAGTATATTAAAGGGACACTGAACACAATTTTTTTCTTTCATGATTCAGATAGAACATGCAATTTTAAGCAACTTTCTAATTTACTCCTATTATCAATTTTTCTTCGTTCTCTTGCTATCATTATTTGAAAAAGAAAGCATCTAAGCTAAGGAGTCAACAATTTTTTGGTTCAGTACCATGGATAGCACTTGTTTATTGGTGCTGTCCAATCAGCAAGGACAACCCAGGTTGTTCACCAAAAATGGGCCGGCATCTAAACTTACATTCTTGCTTTTCAAATAAACATACCAAGAGAATGAAGAAAATGTGATAATTGGAGTAAATTAGAAAGTTGCTTAAAATTGCATGCTCTATCTGAATCACGAAAGAAATAATTTGGGTTCAGTGTCCCTTTAAACCCGACAGTAATATAAACTAACAATCTATTCCTATAGTCAAACAAAAATCACAACCTAGTCACTACCTTATTTGCATGTGTTTCTTGTGGTTTTGTTTAAAGGGACATACCAATGCAAAAAACAAATGCTCTAATATGTTAGTGTATTTAATTATTGTACTGATGCTTCAACAATCTGTTTAACAAAGGGGGGGGGATCTAAGCAATATGTAGTGTGCAGCTAAGACACACAGGGCCAGATTATAAGTGGAGCGTTATTTAACACTCCCACTCGAGCGTTAACTACTCTAAAAGTAAGCTTTTGCGCGCGTGAGCTACGCTCATATTACAAGATGAAAGTAAATTGTTTTCGCTCGCATTCTAACTTAGAATATTTAATGCGCAATAACCCATTACTCCATAAAAGTAAACACCCTACTTGCGCACAAACCTGATCGCATATTCTCATGTACGTTAACCCAACATGAAAATATGAATATTTCCCGTTCCAATGTTCTTTATATAGCAGGATAAGATCTCTTTATTCATAAATACATATTTATATATATATATTATATATATATATATATATATATATATATTTATATAAAACAGTATTTTGGTACAATATATACTGTATATATACACCTTTATATATACCTTTATATATATATATATATATATATATATATATATATATATATATATATATATATATATATAATTATATATAGGTATAGCTATATACAGATATATATAGGAATATCTATTTAAAAATACAAAGGACATAATGTGAAATATTTAAAGTAAATACATTGTTAAAACCTTTATTAAATAGGAATATTGCATAATATGCTTTTACATGTATTTATCCACTTGATAACAAAGGGCTCCAAAGTGTATATATATATATATATATATATATATATATTTATTTATGTATCTCTATGTTAAAGCCTTTGCCTGCTTTTTTTTCGAACACCTGAGACCTCCTATCGTTGAGTCCTTATAACTTCTTTGTGCAATATTTTTTTATTCATTTTTATTAGATAGTGTCATTATGAGTATAACGTAGTGTAATGTATTTTTGATGTGTTTGCAAAACAGTTAAACAGAGCTCTGATGTTGCATTAACCTGACACAAGTTAATTTCAATTGCCCTCAAGCGATTGCGTTTACTTTCAAATTGTAATACAATCGAGAAACCTGACGTGCGCAAACACCCACAATAAACCACTCGTAATCTAGCCCATCCACAGTGTGCAAATTTTACAGTTTACGTAGATTACAGAATTTTAACTCTGTCTTCTTCAGTAGGGAGAATAAAACATGCAAGCACAATTTCAGGGGCAAAATAAAGAATGTTTGTTTTGTTGAAATGAATTTAATTAATCAATTTGTGCCGGACAACATTTTCAGATTCAAGGATTGATATAAGTTGCATTTTAATATTACAGGTAAAAAACGAATGGGTTAACTGCCAATTTGTCTAGCTACATTTAAAAAAAAAAAGATTTCAACTAATCAAATATCAGAGGAGCGTTATACATTTCCATTTATTTGCAAAATCCTCTTGCATTTCTCTCTACCCATTTGATGGAAACTATATCATTTATACATTTCATTTAACCTATAAATCTTTAACTCATGATATCTTGTTCTAGAGTTTTTATGAAATGATGTTCCATAAAAAAGTTAGTGTTTTGTTTGTTTTAATAGACATTTCATACTGAGGGAAAAAATAAATAAAACTTTGGACGCTGTTTTATTGGAGTTTCACTTACCAGCCAGTAAGCTGGTGTAAGCTGGTACAATTGTTGTCTTATAAGCACAAACACCTCTTGTTTTTGGGTAAAGAGCAGGGTTCTTCAAACGTTTTTTTGCAAGGCTCGGTGCAATGATAACAAGATAGCTGCAATTTTTACTAAAATGTGTGGGTATTTTATTCCTGATTGTAGTCAAACTTGAAAGTGTTGTAAAAGGTAATATTACACACTCTCATACCATACACACACCACACACACACACTCTTATATAACACACACACTCTCATACAACACACACCACACACACACACTTTCATACAACACACACACTCTCATACAACACTCATACAATATTCACACTCTCATACAAAACACACACTCTTATACAACACACACAACACACACTCTCATACAACACATACACTCTTATACAACATACACACACACTTTCATACAATACACACACTCTCATACAACACACATACGCTCATACACTGTCATACAACACACACACTCTCTTACACTGTCATACAACACACAAACACACCACACACTCTCATACAACACACACACTCATACAACGCACACGCTCTCATACAACACACAAACACACCACACACTCTCATACAACACACACACTCTCATACACGCTCAAACAACACAAACACACCACACACTCTCATACAACACACACACTCTCATACACTCTCATACAACACATTAACACACCACGCAATCTCATTCAACACACACACTCATACAACACACAAGGCCCGGTACAATGATAACAAGATAGCTCCAATTTTTACTAAAATGTGTGGGTATTTTATTCCTGATTGTAGTCAAACTTGAAAGTGTTGTAAAAGGTAATATCACACACTCTCATACAATACACACACCACACACACACTCTTATACAACACACACACTCTCATACAACACACACACACACTTTCATACAACACACACACTCTCATACAACACACACACTCATACAACACACACACTCTTATACAACACACACCACACACACTCTCATACAACACATACACTCTTATACAACACACACACACTTTCATACAACACACACACTCTCATACAACACACACACACTCTAATACAACACACACACTCTCATACAATATTCACACTCTCATACACTCTCATACAACACACACACTCTCATACACTGTCATACAACACACACACTCTCATACAACACACAAACACACCAGCACCACACACTCTCATACAACACACATACTCTCATACACTGTCATACAACACACACACACCACACATTCTCATACAACACACACACTCTCATACAACGCACACACTCTCATACACTCTCATACAACACACAAACACACCACACACTCTTATACAACACACACTCTCATACAACACAAACACACCACACACTCTCATATAACACACACACACTCATACAACACACACTCTCTCATACAACACATTAACACACCATGCAAACTCATGTAACACACACACTCATACAACACACAAACACACCACACAATCTCATACAACACACACACTCTCATACACTCTCATACAACACACAAACACACCACCCACACTCTCATAAAACACACACTCTCATACAACACACAAACTCTCATACAACACACAACGCACACACTCTCATACAACACACGCAATCTCATACTCTCATACAACACACAAACTCTTATACAATGCACACACTCTCATACAACACACAAACTCTTATACAATGCACACACTCTCATACAGAACACACACTCTCATACAACACACACTTTTATACAATGCACACACTCTCATACACTCTCATACAACACACAAACACACCACACACTCTCATACAACAAACACACTCCTATACAACACACACCACACACATACTCTCATACAACATACACCACACAGACTCTCCTACTACACACAAACAAGTCACAACCCAGTAAACATGGAGTTGCAACCCAGTAATGGGTCCTGACCCATGTAGGGTTGCCACCTCGGCCATCCTGGACATTTATGAGTTACACATACTGCAGGGTGTACAGTGAGGAACATGAATAGTGCAGTCCAGGGTCACTATTTTTGTGCTATCCAGCAGCACAATGAATGTTCTCCTCTGCACACCTTGCAGCATGTGTAACTCATACGTGAGTGTCCAGGAAAACATGGCCAAGGTGGCATCCCAAGACCCATGGTTTGAAGAACCCTGCGCAAGAGAGACCAAAAAGCTAAGTCTGTAACCCACAAAAGCTGTAAAACAAATATCTGCTTTTAGGATATTTGTAGCATTTTGAAAACCTTGGTTACAGATGTTGCATTTTCTCCTCTTTATGGAGTGTGGGACAAAACACATTTCTTAAACAAAAGCAATCCGTGTTTAACGTAATTTTATTTATATATATATATATATATATATATATATATATATATATATATATATATATATATATATACTCTATAATCTCTCCCTTATGCTGCATGTGACACTATTTAACGCAAAGTGCTTGGGTAGACAGTGACTCAAGTAAGCAATGTTTTAAGTTAAATACTTTAATTGCTCGCATAAAATATTTATATGTCAATACAACCTGTATCCTTTTTCACTGACAAATTATATTTCCACAACAGCTACATTAGTCTTAGTCAACTAATGTAACAAGGCCAAATATCCCTTATAATG
The DNA here is from genome assembly GCF_027579735.1 of Bombina bombina. NCBI lineage: Eukaryota > Metazoa > Chordata > Amphibia > Anura > Bombinatoridae > Bombina > Bombina bombina. The sequence continues at coordinate 922,996,879 of NC_069500.1, forward strand.
AAAGATAATTTAATGTTTCTATATAACTCCCCAAGATCTGAGGGAACAAAGTGGGCAAATTCAGTATGCTATTCTGTGCATCTTATTCACGTACTATTCTCTCAATTATTTAGTGAATCAGCTGAACAGAATAACACAGGGACTGGTAAAACGGGAAAGCCTTGTGAGGCTGGGGTGAAGGGAGAAACCTTTTTAGCAGTCTGGGAAGTAACCAATATGGATGACTAATATAGATGCCTCCCCTTAACAGTAATACAGATGCTACTGAGCTCCACCTATTAGGGCAGAGATTGATACATTTCTATTAAACTAGGGAGTCAGTAAGCATATTAACGAGACAGCCAGGCGACAGATAATACTCTTTGATTACAGCTATATGTTATAATAATAGGTCACAAAGTTATGAGGCAGAGATAACAATTCTAGAGTTCTGGTCTCTCTGCTCCTGGACTTTGTTAAAGGAATATGAAACCAAAAGTGTTTCTTTAATGATTCAGATAGAGAATGCGATTTTAAACAACTTCTATTGTCAATTTTTTTCTTCACTCTCTTGGCATTTTTAGTTGAAAAGCAGGAACGTATGCTTAGGAGCCGGCCCAATTCTGGAGCACTATATAGATTCTGCAAGAATTTTATCCATTGGAAAGCACTAGATGGCCCCACTATTTCCTGTCATGTAATGCTCCTACCTAGGTATCCCTGCAATACAGGATACCACGGGAACAAAGCAAATTTGATCATAGAAGTAAATTGGAAACTTTTTTTAAATGCTATGTTCTGTCTGACTGCCAAAATAACATTTTTGGGTTTCATTTCCATTTAAGCTTTGTATTAGAGCAATATACAGCAGCATTTTGTTGAGTAATCACACACAAAAACAACAACAACAACACAATACAGGGAGTGCAGAATTATTAGGCAAATGAGTATTTTGACCACATCATCCTCTTTATGCATGTTGTCTTACTCCAAGCTGTAAAGGCTCGAAAGCCTACTACCAATTAAGCATATTAGGTGATGTGCATCTCTGTAATGAGAAGGGGTGTGGTCTAATGACATCAACACCCTATATCAGGTGTGCATAATTATTAGGCAACTTCCTTTCCTTTGGCAAAATGGGTCAAAAGAAGGACTTGACAGGCTCAGAAAAGTCAAAAATAGTGAGATATCTTGCAGAGGGATGCAGCACTCTTAAAATTGCAAAGCTTCTGAAGCGTGCTCATCAATCAAGCGTTTCATTCAAAATAGTCAACAGGGTCGCAAGAAGCGTGTGGAAAAACCAAGGCGCAAAATAGCTGCCATGAACTGAGAAAAGTCAAGCGTGCAGCTGCCAAGATGCCACTTGCCACCAGTTTGGCCATATTTCAGAGCTGCAACATCACTGGAGTGCCCAAAAGCACAAGGTGTGCAATACTCAGAGACATGGCCAAGGTAAGAAAGGCTGAAAGACGACCACCACTGAACAAGACACACAAGCTGAAACGTCAAGACTGGGCCAATAAATATCTCAAGACTGATTTTTCTAAGGTTTTATGGACTGATGAAATGAGAGTGAGTCTTGATGGGCCAGATGGATGGGCCCGTGGCTGGATTGGTAAAGGGCAGAGAGCTCCAGTCCAACTCAGACGCCAGCAAGGTGGAGGTGGAGTACTGGTTTGGGCTGGTATCATCAAAGATGAGCTTGTGGGGCCTTTTCGGGTTGAGGATGGAGTCAAGCTCAACTCCCAGTCCTACTGCCAGTTTCTGGAAGACACCTTCTTCAAGCAGTGGAACAGGAAGAAGTCTGCATCCTTCAAGAAAAACATGATTTTCATGCAGGACAATGCTCCATCACACGCGTCCAAGTATTCCACAGCATGGCTAGCAAGAAAGGGTATAAAAGAAGAAAATCTAATGACATGGCCTCCTTGTTCACCTGATCTGAACCCCATTGAGAACCTGTGGTCCATCATCAAATGTGAGATTTACAAGGAGGGAAAACAGTACACCTCTCTGAACAGTGTCTGGGAGGCTGTGGTTGCTGCTGCACGCAATGTTGATGGTGAACAGATCAAAACACTGACAGAATCCATGGATGGCAGGCTTTTGAGTGTCCTTGCAAAGAAAGGTGGCTATATTGGTCACTGATTTGTTTTTGTTTTGTTTTTGAATGTCAGAAATGTATATTTGTGAATGTTGAGATGTTATATTGGTTTCACTGGTAAAAATAAATAATTGAAATGGGTATATATTTGTTTTTTGTTAAGTTGCCTAATAATTATGCACAGTAATAGTCACCTGCACACACAGATATCCCCCTAAAATAGCTATAACTAAAAACAAACTAAAAACTACTTCCAAAACTATTCAGCTTTGATATTAATGAGTTTTTTGGGTTCATTGAGAACATGGTTGTTGTTCAATAATAAAATTAATCCTCAAAAATACAACTTGCCTAATAATTCTGCACTCCCTGTATATATTGTATATAGTTAAAAGCACATATATATAAGAAAATGAGGGTTAAAGGGACATAATAATGCTGCAATGCATTTTAATATTGCACTTCCACACAGCTCCTTAGCTGGACAGGGACAATTCAGAGTGGAATATGCGTGTCCTATGTCCCTTTAGGTGGTAAAACACATGGGGCCAGCTTACAATTTAATTACAAGTATAGGTGACGCACCCAGTGCAATCAGTATCACTCAACTTATACTGATAAATGTTAGACATATGACAGACAGGTATGTAGAATATGTATAAACGGTATAAATGGTAATAATAAAAGATAGAAAGATAGACAGCCATATGATAAATAGAAAGATGATAAGCAAAAAGAGAGAGAGAGAAAGCAACACTGTAAATACAAACACATAAATTAAAGGACCACTCAATGCAGTAGAAATGCATAATTAACAAGTGCATATTAAGAAGACAATGATTTTAACACTCAATAAGCAGTAGATTTTTTTTCTGACAAATGTATTTTTTCTCCCATTTTCCGGCCCCCTGTATCATGTGACAGACATCAGCCAATCACAGACTAGTATATGTATACCCTGTGAGCTTGTGCACATGCTCAGTAGGATCTTGTTCCCCAGAAAGCGTGTATATAAAAAGAAAATTTGATAATGGAAGTAAATTGGAAAGTGTCTTAAAACTGTATGCGCTTTCTGAATCATAAACGTTTATTTTGACTTGAGTGTCCCTTTATTCATAAAATATATTCTCCTACTACAGAACAAATTGCCCTTTAAATCATAAATTACATGCAGCAATTAAAGTATAAAACAACAAAAACATACAACTTGTAAATCATGCCCCTGGTGTAATAAAGTGTCACCTACTAGCACAGCCCTTCATAACAAATACACACTCCTAATCTTCTTATGCTAAACTCTAATTCTGAAGGAATGAATCATCAGAGATGAGCATCTGAAAGTTACTGGTTCTCATGCTGACCTTAACACAGAGTAACCCTGCGGCTGTCTGAGACACACACTGCATAGTAAGATGCTACGGCTCTCTGGCAGCAAAAGGGTTAACCAGTTACAGCTTCTGGCGCCAGCACAACTCACTGCCCTGCCAATAGTATCTTCATGTCACAGTATACACTGCTAATATTTTACAGGCACTGATGCTCAATTAAGTCTTATTTAATGATACATTGCTATTTCAGGTTCTGATAATATATAGATGAAGTGGATATAATCAAAACCAGGGATGATACATTTACTTCAGGAACTGCATAGATCTCTATTAATAGTACAGGAAGGAAGCATACTGCTGTATTTATGATCAGATCCAGGACTCTAATACTGGCAAATTGAACTCTTAATATTATTATAATGGAGAAAGCAATTAGGTTAATTTCAGTCATCACTGACAAGATAAGGCTGCCAAGCTGAAACACAAACAGAATCAGTTTTAGCTTAGCTCCCTAAAGCGATATATTAGGTATGCCATAAGCTTGGATGAATTAAAGGGACATGTAAGGGCTACATTTTTTACCTTTATTATCTGTTGATTATCTGTCATCGTCATAATTTAAATAAATGAATATGTAAATAAATAGATAAATAAATAAAAGCTGGATTAAAGGGACATGGAATTCATTAGTATAGTGACACAGTAGAGTTCCAATATTTTGTTGCAAATTATTATTATTTTAATAAAAGCTTCTTTGTCCTGTTTTTTGTTTTTTTAAACATTATACCATTTTTAACTTTGTGTTGTAGCATCTCATACACAGTAATATACTGATAGCATAGTCATGTTATGTCCCTTTAATGTCAGTTATATCCAGTGTTGTGTACGGCCCAGCAGTGAAACAGTTAATAAGAGAACCATAGTTTGCAGTCTGTGTTGTGCAGTGTTTGCTAATTAAAGGATGTGGCTCCCGAGTTAACTGTTTCACTGCTGGGCTGCACATAAAGTTCACCTTAGAGGGAACACTGGTTATATCATAAACCTATTTTCAAACAGGCTGCAACAGCACTTATAAATGTAGCATGCCTTGTTATAAAAACTAGAGCTGAATAGTGCATGCGCACGTGATCCGTTTTTCATGCATGACTGAGGATAATTGAGCACCATTCCTCGGTAGATGCTAATCATATTTTGGAGGTCTGAAACCCAGACGGCAGGACTGAGCACATACCTTGCACAGAGTACTCTTAGAGAAAAACTGACTACAGACTCTCCTTTAGTAAATATTAGCACTAGGGCAGTAGTTTAGTTAAATGCCAACCCAGAGTAAGGAACCGCAAAACTGCAGAACAGTAACCAGAATGGCAGGTGTGTAGTCTGAAAACAAGCTAGAGTCAGATACCAGATCAGCAGCAACAGTAGCCAGAGGATCAAACACGGGTGTAGTCAGGAACCAGGACAGGATCAGATACTGGATCAGCAACTATAGTAGTCATTTAAGCAGACAGGAGTGTAGTCAGGAACCATACTGGGGTCAGATACTGGATCAGCAGCTACTGTACCTATAGGAGCAGACAGGAGTGTAGTCATGAACCAGGCCTGGGTCACATACTGGATCAGCAGCTACTGTAGCTATAGGAGCAGACAGGAGCGTAGTCAGAAACCAGGCCTGGGTAAGATCATGGATCAGCAGCTACTGTAGCTATAGGAGCAGACAGGGGTGTAGTCAGAAACCAGGCCTGGGTTACATACTGGATCAGCAGCTACTGTAGCTAAATGAGCAGACAGGAGTGTAGTCAGAAACCAGGCCTGGGTCACATGCTGGATCAGCAGCTACTGTAGCTAAATGAGCAGACAGGAGTGTAGTCAGAAACCAGGCCTGGGTCACATGCTGGATCAGCAGCTACTGTAGCTAAATGAGCAGACAGGAGTGTAGTCAGAAACCAGGCCTGGGTCACATACTGGGTCAGCAGCTACTGTAGCTAAATGAGCAGACAGGGGTGTAGTCAGAAACCAGGCCTGGGTCACATACTGGATCAGCAGCTACTGTAGCTATAGGAGCAGACAGAGGTGTAGTCAGAAACCAGGCCTGGGTCACATACTGGATCAGTAGCTACTGTAGCTATAGGAGCAGACAGGGTGTAGTCAGGAACCAAGACTGGGTCAGACACTGGATCAGCAAATACAGTAGCTATAGGAGCAGACCGAAGTGTAGTCAGGAACCAAGCTTGGGTCAGATACTACTGGCTATATGAGCAGACAGTAGTGTATCAGGCCAGGGTCACATACTGCATCAGCAGCTACTGTAGCTATAAGAGCAGACAGGAGTGTAGTCAGGAACTAGACTGGGGTCAGATACTGGATCAGCAGATACTGTAGCTATAAGAGCAGACAGGAGTGTAGTCAGGAACCAGACTGGGGTCAGATACTGGATCAGCAGCTACTGTAGCTATAGGAGCAGACAGGAGTGTAGTCAGGAACCAGACTGGGGTCAGATACTGGATCAACAGCTACTGTAGCTATAGGAGCAGACAGGAGTGTAGTCAGGAACCAGACTGGGGTCAGATACTGGATCAGCAGCTACTGTAGCTATAGGAGCAGACAGGAGTGTAGTCAGGAACCAGACTGGGGTCAGATACTGGATCAGCAGCTACTGTAGCTATAGGAGCAGACAGGAGTGTAGTCAGGAACCAGACTGGGGTCAGATACTGGATCAGCAGCTACTGTAGCTATAGGAGCAGACAGGAGTGTAGTCAGGAACCAGGCCTGGGTCAGATACATGATAAGCCACAAAAACAGAATCAATGGCACAGGGACAAGCGCTTAAACAACTTAAGGCTGGGTAAGAGATCAATGTGCCAAGTCTTCATTAGCAGAGCTCTCACACACTGAAATGTCTGTCTTCGGAATTTATAGAGAAGCCTTACATTAAATCAAACAGTAGCCGAAAATTCACATCCACAGCAAATTGTCCTTCGCAGTTCAAGTATCACAGAATCCTGCTGAGGCTTCAAAATAGATGGTCCCTCAGTTTTGCCTGGATGGTTACTAGCAAGCTTCAGAGACAAAAAATGACAACCAGCCTTCCACTTTGCAACCGGACAAAGCTCTGCAAATCTCAAGAACCTTTTTAAATATCAAATCATCTGGAAGACCTAGTTGATAATATTCTATAGCCTATATCCAATCCATTACACCTTCACAGAACTCTCTCATGACAATACTGTCACCTAAAGCTAGGTTATCTTATGAAGCTGCTAACATTAGCTGATTTCTATCATTTTGGACAATTTTATGTTTGTCGGTGAATCTAGTCCAGTGTGTTCCACTCCTTTACCTTAGGCACAAGGACTCAGCCTCCTTATCCTTAAAGGGACAGTCTAGTATAAATTCAACTTTCATTATTCAGATTTGCTTTTTTCTCTTGGTATTCTTAGTTTAAACTAAACCTAGGTAGACTCATATGCTAATTTCTAAGCCTTTGAGGGCTGCCTCTTATCACATGCTTTTTAAATCTCTTTTCAACACAAAGAGACAGAAAGTACACATGGGCCATATAGATAACACTGTGTTCAGGCACAGGAGGTTATTTAAGATTTAGCACAAAACAATGCTAAATTTAAGACAATAAACAGTCACAGTCATGTGATCAGGGGGCTGTCAGAAGAGGCTTAGATACAAGGTAATCACAGAGGTAAAAAGTATATTAATATAACTGTGTTGGTTATGCAAAACTGGGGAATGGGTAATAAAGGGATTATCTATCTTTTAAAACAATAACAATTCTATGGTAGACTGTCCCTTTAAGTAACTTTCTCCAAATAGATGCCCACCCTAAATATTCTTATAGCTGGATTTATCCTATGCTGACCGTCTCCATTACAGTACAATACAACTGTTACAAAAATGGACATTAAACTCACAATTTAATGTAAATGTTTTTAATTGTGGCTTTTAAAAAAAAAAGATGTACTTTATTTATTTTGTCACTTCTATTATTTAACTCAGATGAACTGCTTCCTGCAGGATCAAGAAAATGACCCTGCAATATGATGCACACTAAGCAAGAGCACATTTATATCTGTCCCTATTTGGTCACTTCAAGCAGATATGATGTACGAAACCATGCAAATTTTGTTAACAAAATGCTTGCTGCTGTCTGTGAGACCTGTACTTCTAAAGCCCTGGAAGCCTTTGCGAAGGCTGACATACATAATGTAGGGTTGCCACCTTGGTCATGTTTTCCTGGACACTTATGAGTAACATGCTGCAGGGTGTGCAGAGGGGAACATGAATTGCACCCCTGGATAGCACACGAATAGTGATCCTGGATAGAACTATTCATGTTCCTCCCTGCACACCCTGAAGCATGTGTAACTCATAAGTCTCCAGGAAAACATGGCTGAGGTGGCAACCCTAGTATATCGCCATATTTAAAGGGCCATGATACCTACATTTTTTCTTTCATGATTTAGAAAGATAGTGCATTTTTAAACATCTTTCTAATTTACTTCTATTATCTAATTTGTTTTATTCTCTTGATATTCCTTGCTGAAAAGCATATCTAGATATGCTCAGTAGCTGCTGATTGGTTGCTGCACATAGAAGTCTCATGTGATTGGCTCACCCATGTGCATTGCTTTTTCTTCAAATAAGGATATCTAAAAAATGAAGCAAAATAAATAATAGAAGTACATTGTAATGTTGTTTAAATTTGTATGTTCTATCTGAATCATGAAAGAAAGATTTTGCGTTTAGTGGCCCTTTAAGGGGTTAAAGCACTTATATTGTATGCAGATGTTTTGCTATGCCATATTTAATTGCTGACATATACTGTGCATATAAAGATGGCTTTCAGGCCGCATTAACATTGCAGAAAACCCAGAATAGTGCAAATTCAATCACAAGTATTATTATTTAGCTAGAACATAGATTAATTTTGCCATGGTACAATTTACAAAAAGACAACTATAAAAATGATATTCAATAATAAATTCACATAGAAATGAAAATTATTGAACTATATTACAGACTTACAAGTAAAGGTATCCATTAAACATTCTAACAAACTCTTGAATACTTATATAATTAATATGTGTATATATTATTTTTTTTATAAAATGTTCCATATGGTGTCAATATCAAGCGTTATGTGTGAGAGAGAACAAATAACACATATTCCCAGGAACAGATATAACATGACATAGACCTAGTAAAAAGTAGGTGATATATGAGACCTGACTACACTAACATAACAGACTGTCAAGAGGTTACTCACTCTGAAGAGAAACATAAAATAAAGCATTTGTCACCAGAATGAAACCAAATAACATATGTGTTACATAGAAAGCTATATAAAAAACAGTTATTTCAATGAGTAAACTGACACATAAGGCTCCGCCAAACTGATCATCAAGTACAACAACTCCAAACCAAACCTGTTCTCAAGAAATATAATTATTAAAAATGTGCATTAGGAAAAGAAAAACAACTAATATTAACCCCTTCATAAACAGATCCTGCTCAACAGTTAAAGGGACAGTAATACTTTGAGATTGTAATATTAAGGGATAGATTACAAATTGAGCGCTAAATTATTGCACGCCCGCAATCGGGAAAATTTGCCCATTTGCAGGCGCACGATAATTAGCCAGCCATTACAAGTGGCTGGTTATTGCTACCGTGAGATTGTGATAGCAATTAGCGCTCAGAAAATTAACCAGATATCAGATCTCTGGTTTATTTTCTAAAAGTGTCTTAATAGCATTTTTTCCTAAATAAAAACCAACTGCACTGGGCAGTTTTGGGGGTCGAAAGTTGGTGGGAGTGGGGTGTTAGAAAAATAAACGGCACTATGGTCTATGGAATTGGGAACTGTGAATTCCCAGTAAATATATATGTATGTGACTCTATCTATCTATCTATCTATCTATCTATATTATATATATAATATATATATATACTGTACACATATTAAAACATAAATATATAAGTACTGTATATACTAATATATATATATATATTTAAAAACATGCTTCCATCGCTGCGCTACTTACCCCTTCGCTGTGCGACGTTCTGATATCGTCTGTGACAGCATCAGAATCGCTCTGTTATTACTCAGTGGAGTGCAAATATTGATTTCATGAAAGCGATATTTAGCGCTCCACTTGTAATCTGGCCCTAAATGCATAACGATTTGCAGCAAAGCTAATGCATGCAATATACAATAATTATCTTTTTAGTCCACCACATTTCCCTTTTCTGTAATTAATCATATTTGCCCCAACTAGCCTCAGCAGAGATTATAAAAAAAACTGTAAAACAATGGAAATGTGTGGAGTTTGGCTATTAAAAACAACTAGGGTGAGCAAGGTGTCAATCCATTCTTTTTGTTCACACTCACCTAGCATGTTAACTTATTACAAGACAGCAGATAAGTATTGTATTCATAAGGTGTTTACTGTCCCTTTAAGTCTTTAAGGGGTATATACTAAAAGGGCTATTTGGCCTCAGTATAAAACAACACCTGACAATTGCTAATTAGAACATAGTAATGGCTCTTTAATTATATAAGAAAACTGAATGTAACACTAAAAAATCAATGGTAGTATTTACATCTTAACATCTGAAACTAAATCCTATAAACTTCAATGAAAGTCTATGAAAATAAACATTGAAGTGCAATATTTAAACTACATTCAATATCTGAATGCTAATATTTGCTCTAGAGAAATATCTGAATGGAAGAATTAATGTGAACAAAACAAACATTCACCCATCCTTAGTTACCACGTGCCATAAAACTTTCATAATACAAAATAGTTGTGCATTATAAACAATTGTCTGCATATCTTAACACATTTTCATAAAAAGATCTGCAACTATTAAGAGTTACATATAATTAAATCCCTCACCTTTTCCAATATGTATTTAAATAATTCCCGAAAATTGTTTTGCAAGAAACATATGTACTAAAGAATCTAGATACTGCTTTGATGGCTCAATATTTCAAGCTCTCCCGGAACGGAAGTTAAAGGGACAGTAAACCTCAAAAATAATGTTATATAATTCTGCACATAGTGCAGAATTATATAACATTATATTAGCCTTATCGTTATAAAACATAATATTCCCTTTGATTTTTTTAAAACAATTGCAGTTTTTCAGACCCGCTCTCTGTGCTCTTCTGAGCGTGTCTGTTTTTTTCACACAGCGCATCGGGCCAGTTGTATAGTCACAGCCCGGCCCGACCGCGCCATTATACTAAGTGCAGCTTGCTCCTGCTGTCAGACAAGTTTCAATACTTTTGTCTACCTCTTGCCCTTGCTGGTATGTTATCTTCTTTAAGATTGGATTATCCAAGAACTATTTTATTTTCTGTATGTATCTTTCTTTCTTTCTTTATATATTTTAGAAATGTATGACCTGAATATTTCTGCTATTTCTTCTTTTCCTTTTGTGCACATTATTTTTATACTACTTTTGTTGTTTTTATATAGTTTGTGTGTAGTAATTCACTGCTTAAGTGATCACACTAGTTTAAATTTCTGTCTCTTATGCATGCATCTATGTATTACAAATATGTCCCAGAAAGAACTGAGACTGCACACAGGCACAGTTCTATTACTGGCAGCCACAGTGGTTAAACTGTATTTTTTCTGTTACTGGCAGCATAAGTATAATGTATACAGATACAAAAAAACAGTTATCACACTCGACACTGCGTTAGACCAATAGTGGTAAACCGGAAGGAAGTTATGCATAGTTTACATTCCAATGTTCTTCACATAGAAGAAAATGTTATTTTTATTTATTTATATATTTTAAATCTTTTACATTATTTGAGTGTAAGGGGCTGCAAAGTGCATTTTGCTTATTTTTAAAAAACTTTGTGCGGATTTTCAGAATCCTAACCAAGCCCCAAAGTTTTAGATGTATACAGACTTCAGACTGTGTATATTATTCTTTATAGTAGTATCTATTACATGCAGTTAAATGAAAATTGGTGTATACTCTCTCTTTAAGGAGGAACCATTGTTTGAACTTCCTACTACCCATGCCCAAGTATTTTTGTGAACCACAACTGGCAATCCTAATCAAGAATATCTTTTGTGAAGACAATAAATATTGTTTGATACTCAACAGGTTCATTCTCAAGTAAACATGTTTTGAAAAAAATCTCAAAGCAACCAACACAAATAACCTGCATGTGCCTTAAACATTTTATCTCCTTTAAGACCACCAAAGAATCAAATACCTTTTAAGAGACAAAAGTAAAAGTGCAAAATATGTTAAAATAACCATCATCTCAGCTGGAATATAAGAAGAGAATGTGATTGCTTTATGCAGCTGTTGAGGAAGACACAATATGTTGCACTGTTGTCAGGTGATAATTATAGATTACAGCCTCTCATCTCATTTTAAAAGGAGACATTTAGCCCAAACCTTAAACATTTTCTCAGTTTCTATAAAATCATGGATGCTCACATGTTGATACCTAGGTTTCCCTTATCCAGTCTCTTCAGCTGATCACAATTTGAAGCAAAGGGGCAGATCTATTAAGCAGCGTATGCTGCTCATTTCATCAGGAGTTAAGAAGCAGCGGTCATAAGACCGCTGCTCCTTAATTCATGGTGGCAGACTGCAATCATCCGATCATCAAATACGATCAGGATGATTGACACCCCCTGCTAGCGGTCGATTGGCCGTGAATGTGCAGGGGGTGGCATTGCAAAAGTTTTTCACAAGAAATGCTTGTGCAATGATAAATGCCAACAGCGTATGCTGTCGGCATTTATCGATGTCGGGCTGACATGATTCGCTACAGATAGAGCATGCAATTTTAAGCAACTTTCTAATTTACTCCTATTATAACATTTTCTTCATTCTCTTGGTATCTTTATTTGAAATGCAAGAATGTAAGTTTTAGATGCCAGCCCATTTTTGGTGAACAACCTGGGTTGTTCTTGCTGATTTAGGTGTTTATATATGTGTTTTATATGTCTCTAAATGCATATGTACACATATTAATACATAAATACATATGTACACACATATAGACATATATAAATACATACATATACATCTTTACAGATGTATATGTACGTATCTCAATGTTAAAGCCCTTTGCCTGCCTTTTTTTTTCTATTAACTGAGATCTCATATTTTTGAGCCCTTATAACGTTTGTCTGTAATATTTTTTATAAATATTTTTTATTAGGTGGTGTTATTATAAGTGTAAGTGTACCTTGCAATGTATTTTTGATGTGTTTTGTGACACTTTTTTGTTTTGCAAAACAGTTAACCATAGCTCTGAGAATGCGCTAACTCGACTTGTAATACAAATGCAATTTAACCTACGTGCAAACAATTGCGAAAATCCGATATCGCTTGAGCACAAACTTTTGCACTCCACTCGTAATCTGGCCCTGCTAGATAGGATGATGTATTCAAAGAAAAGAGTAGTCCGAGAATAACATGTAAATGTAATTTTAATTTTCATTAGTTGTTAAAATATTGACAAAATAAGTGTAAAGTTTTAGTGTCTATAAAACAAGGGGCGCTGCCATGTTGTAACTTAGGTTTCCTTCTCTGCTGTGGCCAATTACAAGCAGTTATAAATAGGTCACTAGAGTGTGCAGCCAATGGCTGTGTGGAAAATAAGTGTTCTGCACTTCCATTTCTAACAGGAAGTGAAAAGTTAGCAATTTCAGAATGGAATTACAGGAAAAGGGGACAAAATATATAATTAAAGTAAATTGCAGAGTTTTATTTATATATACGATTTATCATTTTATATTACCATCTCAAAGTGTTTAATGCCTTTTTAATATCTTCCATGACCAATATGAAAGAGAAGTCAAAATTAAACTCTTATCATCTCATGATTCAGATAGCTTATGCTATTTTAAACAACTTTACAACTTCCATTGTCTAATTTGCTTCATTCTCTTGTTACCCTTTAAAAAAAAAAAAAAAAAAAAAAAAAAGCATATTTAGGTAGGCTTAGGAGCAACAGCATCTGGGGGCAAGCTGGTGATTGGTGGATGCTCATATATGCCTGTTGTTATTGGCACACCCAATGTATTCAGCTAGCTCACATTAGTGCATTACTGCTCCTTCAACAAAGGATCCAGAGAATGAAGCAAATTTGATCAAATAAGTAAATTTAAAAGTTATTTCAAATTGTATGCTGTATCTGAATTGTGAAAGAAAAAAATAGATTTGATATCCCTTTAAATAGAGCTAGTATTACAAACATCTGTACATGAACTTGTGATACAATTGTGGGCAGCACAACAGCACATCTAGAATTGGTGACAAAGTAAAAGAAGGAATGATGCTGATCAGCTGATCCCCTAGCTATTCCAATGTGCAGTTACTTGCAAATATTTCAGTTACATACTGCAACATTGAATTTTAAATTGGATAAGAACAAAGTGAGGCCTTTGTCTACTAAGCAGCAACTGTATCTAGTGATATTTTCAGACAGCCAAATATTGGAATTTTGACATTAAAAATTATAGAATGACGGTTTCCCTTGACATCTGTTCTGTCATTTAAACTTTTAATTTTCAAAGTGGTATATGAAGTCTTTGAGAATCAACAGTCAATTTTAAGCCATGGGAGCACTGCAGAGCCTCTTCCACTTACTATATAAATAAGAGTAAAAATACAAATGCTAAAAGGCAGTGGAAACTGTGTGCTTCTTAGAATCTAGAATGGAAAATAAACTATGCACTAGAACTAAATATTTACATATAATTTTACTTCATTTTGGCTTTTGTGCAAGCCACATATCACATTTGTCATACAATTAAATCACTTTAAGTAGAATGCTGTGGAATTCTCTCTTTATTTTTGAATATGCCAAGAATGTATTAAAATGACCCAAGGGAACAATGTCAGACAGGATATCATGATAAATCTAGACAATATTGATGTTAGGAAATTGGAAGGAGAAGCCTTTAAGAACTTAAAAAACAGATTTCATAGCATGAAGAACTGCAAGCTAATTGCAAGATAGAGCTCAACAAATGTGTTTAACATCCAGGAGGGACCCCAAACATGGAATTTATATATATATATATATATATATATATATATACACACACACATATATATATATATATATATATATACACAGTGAGGGGAATATGATTTGAAACCCTGCTGATTTTGCATGTTTGCCCACTGACAAAGAATTGATCAGTCTATAATTTTAATGGTAGGTTTATTTAGACAGTGAGAGACAGAATAGCAACAAAAAAATCCAGAAAAAAAACGCATTTCAAAAAAGTTATAAATTGATTTGCATTTTAATGAGTGAAATAAATATTTGATCCCCTATCAGCAAGATTTCTGGCTCCCAGGTGTCTTTTATACAGGTAATGAGCTGAGATTAGGAGCACTCTCTTAAAGGGACTGCTCCTAATCTCAGCTTGTTACCTGTATAAAAGTCACCTGTCCACAGAAGCAATCAATCAATCAGATTCCAAACTCTCCACCATGGCCAAGACCAAAGAGCTGTCCAAGGATGTCAGGGACAAGATTGTAGACCTACACAAGGCTGGAATGGGCTACAAGACCATCGCCAATCAGCTTGGTGAGAAGGTGACAACAGTTGGTGTGATTATTCGAAAATGGAAGAAACACAAAATAACTGTCAATCTCCCTTGTTCTGGGGCTTCATGCAAGATCTTACCTCGTAGAGTTTCAATGATCATGAGAACGTTGAGGAATCAGCCCAGAACTACAAGGGAGGATCTTGTCAATGATCTCAAGGCAGCTGGGACCATAGTCACCAAGAAAACAATTGGTAACACACTACACAGTAAAGGACTGAATGTCCCCCTGCTCAAGTAAGCACATGTACAGGCCCGTCTTAAGTTTGCTGATGAACATCTGAATGATTCAGAGGAGAACAGGGTGAAAGTGTTGTGATCAGATGAGACCAAAATCGAGCTCTTTGGCATCAACTCAACTCGCCATGTTTGGAGGAGGAGGAATGCTGCCTATGACCCCATAAGGGGTCAAATCTTGGGTGAAAACCTCCTTCCCTCAGCCAGAGCATTGAAAATGGGTTGTAGATGGGTATTCCAGCATGGCAATGACCCAAAACACGGCCAAGGCAACAAAGGAGTGGCTCAAGAAGAAGGTCCTGGAGTGGTCTAGCCAATCTCCAGACCTTAATCCCATAGAAAATCTGTAGAGGGGGCTGAAGGTTTGAGTTGCCAAATGTAAGCCTCAAAACCTTAATGACTTGGAGAGGATCTGCAAAGAGGAGTGGGACAAAATCCCTCCTGAGATGTGTGCAAACCTGGTGGCCAACTACAAGAAACATCTGACCTCTGTGATTGCCAACAAGAGTTTTTGCCGCCAAATACTAAGTCATGTTTTGCAAAGGGGTCAAATACTTATTTCAGTCATTAAAATGCAAATTAATTTATAACTTTTTTGAAATGCGTTTTTCTGGATTTTTTTGTCGTTATCCTGCCTCTTACTGTTCAAATAAACCTAAAAAAAACGTATTCATTAATGAGGTTTTTTTTAAATCAAATTATTAGAAACTACAAGTTTTCCCTGCTAGTAAGTTATAATCTTTTATGCCTGCGTGTTTGGTTAGGTTTTTGTGTTCTAAAATTCAAATCTATTCGCAAACCTATACAGCAAAATATTAAACATGAATAAAACTACATTTAGGCTGTATGTATAAGCTGTATTATAGCATGTAAATATTGCCTACAAAACATAGGATGTTGTTTGCACTTCGGAGATTGATAGTTCTTGCACGCGCATGATTGGCTGTGCATGGGCAGGAGGTGGGGTTGCACATGAGCGCTCGTGTGCAATGATAAACCCGGATTGTTGCCTGCCAGAGGAGAAGCTGGGCAGACAGGAGTGAATATGTACGCCCATGTCCGCCCGTGAATGATAAATCCAGGCCTTGGTCCCATCCCCTCTCCAAGCTGTCTCATTTTATAGGTGTGATATAAAAATACAGGTACAAATCCCCAAATCCGGAATTCCAAAATCCTGGATTATTTCAAAATCCAAACTTTTTTATTCATATTTTTTAAAAATACAATTATTAAAAAATACAATTTCCCCCATAATTAAATCACAAACTTCTCTGCATTAATCTTTTCGTTTTCTTTTTTAAAAGCTCTAAAATACTAGTGTTCCTCTACATTTATTTAAAACACCTTTCTGGTTATCAGTATCATAAATACAGCAATGATTTAGAACTTGATTGCCTGTTACGCATAAAGAGCAGTGATTTAGCCCTTGATTTTGATGGAAATAATCAAGGTGTAAAGTGATGATTTATTAAACCTTTTCAAAATCAGTCTCTTTGATCTATGTACCATCCCCATCTATATTACAATTATTATTTATGTTATTTTTTACATTTATTTTCTTCTATATATAAGTTTTATGCCCTGTCATTTCAGAGTCTCTCCGCCCCCTTCCTATTCCTTTTCTGTAGTATAGTGGCGTATAGAGCAGTCTCAATACATTGCAGCTAATGTTCTTACCTGAAGGTAAATTATTGCTTCCCCAATGTAAATAGTGAACTGGAACACAAGTTTCGATTCACTGTTTACAAAATTGTCACCAAGAGTTCCCTTTTAGTAGTACCAAGCCACATTTCTGTCGGGAGCTCATACATTCTTTTCAATAAACCTTGCTGCAACTGTAATGATTGGTTGAGCGGCCCAAACGTTATCGTAGGGAAAAAACACTCACTCAAGGAGGGCAGGCCGGGGGGAGGGTGGTGCAGAAAAAGGAAATTTATGCTTACCTGATAAATTGATTTCTTCTACGATACGACGAGTCCACAGATTTCATCCTTACTTGTGGAATATTATCCTCCTGATAACAGGAAGTGGCAAAGAGCACCACAGCAGAGCTGTATATATAGCTCCTCCCTTCCCCTCCACCCTCAGTCATTCGACCGAAGATTTTAGGAAGGGAAAAGAAAAGCTAAAAGGTGCAGAGGTGACTGAAGTTGTAAATAATAAAAAATATAATCTGTCTTAAATTGACAGGGAGGGCCGTGGACTCGTCGTATCGTAAAAGAAATCAATTTATCAGGTAAGCATAAATTTCCTTTTCTTCTACAAGATACGACGAGTCCACGGATTTCATCCTTACTTGTGGGATACAATACCAAAGCTACAGGACAAGGATGAAAGGGAGGGACAAGACAGAGACCTAAATGGAAGGCACCACTGCTTGAAGAACTTTTCTCCCAAAAACAGCCTCAGAAGAAGCAAAAGTATCAAATTTGGAAATTTTGGAAAAAGTATGAAGGAACGACCAAGTCGCAGCCTTACAAATCTGTTCAACAGATGCATCGTTTTTAAAGGCCCATGTGGAAGCCACAGCCCTAGTAAAATGAGCCGTAATTCTTTCAGGAGGCTGCTGTCCAGCAGTCTCATATGCCAGGCGGATGATACTTCTTAGCCAAAAAGAAAGAGAGGTAGCCGTAGCTTTCTGACCTCTACGCTTTCCAGAATAAACAATGAATAATGAAGATGATTGACGGAAATCCTTAGTTGCCTGTAAGTAAAACTTTAAGGCACGGACCACGTCCAGGTTATGTAACAGACG
Organism: Bombina bombina; assembly: GCF_027579735.1. Classification (NCBI taxonomy): domain Eukaryota; kingdom Metazoa; phylum Chordata; class Amphibia; order Anura; family Bombinatoridae; genus Bombina; species Bombina bombina. The sequence continues at coordinate 923,014,906 of NC_069500.1, forward strand.
CTCCTTCTTAGAAGAAGGATAAGGACACAAGGAAGGAACAACAATTTCCTGATTAATATTCTTATTCGAAAACAACCTTAGAAAGAAAACCAGGTTGGGTATGTAAAACCACCTTATCAGAATGAAATATGAGATAAGGCGAATCACACTGTAACGCTGAAAGCTCAGAAACTCTTCGAGCAGAAGAAATAGCAACCAAAAACAGAACTTTCCAAGATAACAATTTAATATCTATGGAATGCATAGGTTCAAACAGAACCCCTTGAAGAACTCGAAGAACTAAATTCAAACTCCAGGGAGGAGTAATTGGTCTAAATACAGGCTTAATTCTAGATAGAGCCTGACAAAAAGACTGAACATCTGGCATATCTGCCAAACGTTTGTGAAACAAAATTGACAAAGCAGAAATTTGTCCCTTTAAGGAACTTGCTGATAACCCTTTCTCCAATCCTTCTTGGAGAAAAAACAGAATCCTGGGAATCCTAACTTTACTCCATGAGTAACCCTTGGATTCACACCAATAAAGATATTTACGCCATATCTTATGATATATTTTTCTAGTGACAGGCTTTCTAGCCTGTATCAAAGTATTGATGACCGAATCAGAGAATCCTCGCTTCGATAAAATCAAGCGTTCAATCTCCACGCAGTCAGCTGCAGAGAAATTAGATTTGGATGTTGGAAAGGACCTTGAATGAGAAGGTCCTGTCTCAAAGGAAGTTTCCACGGTGGCAGAGAGGACATGTCCACTAGATCCGCATACCAAGTCCTGCGTGGCCACGCAGGCGCTATCAGGATTACTGAAGCTCTCTCCTGTTTGATTCGAGCAATCACGCGTGGAAGGAGAGGAAATGGTGGAAACACATAAGCATCAGATCCAGTTCTGGTCTGTCCCATTTGTGAATCAATGAAGCAAACACCTCCAGATGTAGTTTCCCACTCCCCCCGGATGAAAAGTCTGACGACTTCCCAATTTTCTACTCCTGGGATGTAGATTGCCGACAGATAACAAGAGTGGGTCTCCGCCCATTGGATTATCTTGGATACTTCTATCATCGCTAAGGAACTCTTTGTTCCCCCCTGATGATTGATACATGCCACAGTCGTAATGTTGGTCCGACTGGAATCTGATGAATTTGGTCGAAGCCAACTGAGGCCACGCCTGAAGCGCATTGAATATTGCTCTCAGTTCCAGAATATTGATTGGAAGTAGAGACTCCACCTGAGTCCAAACACCCTGAGCCTTCAGGGAATTCCAGACTGCACCCTAGCCCAGAAGGCTGGCGTCCGTTGTCACTATCACCCACGAGGGTCTGCGGAAACAAGTCTGTAAGGAAAGTGGTTGAGGTGATTGCTCATATGACACTTGCTTCAACTTGTGTGACTTTGCCTTTAAGAGAGTGAAAGTACAAGACACTTACATTAACTTGTGTGACTTTGCCTTTAAGAGAGTGTGCCTTTAACAGAGTGAAGTACATTATTAATTTCAAAGTAGATGACACTATTTCACTAAGTCATGCTACAGGGGTAAACAACCGATGGATACTAAAGATAAGAAGTCAAAATCCAGACAGAACGAGGGTGTAACTTTGGCAGGGGCCACTCACTGACACTAAAAGAACATCTTCATAACACATTAGTAGAGGGGTTAATGTTAGCTATATGTTAAAGGATTAATTATTATTATTATTATTATTAATTGCAGTAGGCTAAGTAATAAAACCATTATGGTGTTTAGCTATTATTAATTATATCTATGTAAAGATTGTTAAAACCATTATTGATGTATTTGACAGAAGTAACTGCATAAGAACACATAATCAGATGTATAATGTTAAGCAGAAAATATGAATGATGACGGCATTGAGTTTAGGAACAAGTGAGGGAAAGTACCTTGATATTGCCCCTGATAAGCTTGGGTGAGGCTAAAGCAGACTGGCCAGATTCTTTGGGTCACAGCCAACCTTGCAGGGAGCGGCCCGGGGTCTGTGGATTTGCGCCAGAACTGTTACGTAAGTAAACAGTATAAAGAGAGGTACCTATGGGCAATCTGATCATGGAGACTTGTGACCTGTCGATGGACGCGTCGTTCAGTGTTGTTCCCGTTGATCACCTTTTTCTCCTGTTCCAAGATTGCCCAGATGTCTTCTCCAATTGCGCCCCAGGATAGGATGATGCAACACATGATCACGGTGATGTATTATTTGTTTGTTTAAAACTAGCTAGAATTGTTTGAGTAGTAGTATAACATAAGATTGTTATCGGTGGTTGCGCAGGCAACTTAGTTATAATTTTCATTGCTAAACTGTAACTGAAAAGTGCATAGAGATGAGATAGGAATAGGATAATTGTATAAGTATTATAATTGCATAAAGTGTTATAAGCATGCACAGTGGTTTGTGGTATTTTGTTGTTATAATTATGGTGCAGAATAAAACCATTATTGTTATCATAAGCATTGCAAAAAAACCTGTGTGACGTGTCAGTTGTTTCCTTGCTGAAAGTGATATATAAGTACATATCCTGAAAAAGAACCTCATAACACAAGTCCCCTGGGACAGATGATCCGGCGACAACCACCAAAGAAGAGAGTCTCTGATCTCTTGATCCAGATTTATCTGAGGAGATAAATCCGCATAATCCCCATTCCACTGTCCGAGCATGCACAGCTGCAGTGGTCTGAGATGAAATCGAGCAAACGGAATGATGTCCATTGCCGCTACCATTAATCCAATTACCTCCATACACTGAGCCACTGATGGTCGAAGAATGGACTGAAGTGCTCGGCAAGTATTTAGAATCTTTGATTTTCTGACCTCCGTCAGAAATATTTTCATTTCTACCGAGTCTATCAGAGTTCCCAAAAAGGGGACCCTTGTCTTTGAAACTAGTGAACTCTTCTCTATGTTCACCTTCCAACCGTGAGTTCTCAGGAAAGACAGGACTGTGTCCGTGTGAGATTTTGTCAGATGATAAGTTGACGCCTGGATCAAAATGTCGTCCAGATAAGGCGCCACTGCTATGTCTCGCGGTCTGAGAACCGCCAGAAGCTGAAAGCTCTCCCTCAGACAACAATTCCCTGACCCCCAACTCAGAGCACTGTGAGGGTACATCGGAAATAGCCAATAAAGCATCAGAGGATTCAGTTTTCGCATTAATACCTGACCTACTGCGTTTACCCTGTAACACTTGTAATTTAGATAATACCTCTGTAAGGGTAGTTGACATAACTGCAGCCTTCTCCTGCAGAATAAAGGAATTAGACGCACTAGAGGTACTTGGCGTCGCTTGTGTGGGCGTTAAAGGTTGTGACACTTGGGGAGAATTGGATGGCATATCCTGATTCTCTTCAGACTGAGAATCATCCTTAGGCACACTTTCTTGACCTAAAATATGCTTTTTACAATGTAAGGCCCTTTCAGTACAAGAGGTACACAATGTAAGGGGGGGTTCCACAATAGCTTCTAAACACATAGAACAATGAGATTCCTCAATGTCAGACATGTTGAACAGACTAGTAATAACCACAGAAGTCGTTAAACACTTTATTTATTGCTTTAAACAAATTTTTGAAAAACGAGTACTGCGCCTTTAAGAAATAAAAAGCGCACAATTTTTCCAAAACTGCTTCAAAAATGTTAATTTGCTCTGAAAATTAACTGTAGCTCATTAATGGCTCCAAAAATTATTGCACCCCAAGAGTAAGGTGAGAATTAACCTCTAAAAGAACTTAAATCACAAAAATGTCATTTTTTTACCAAAATACCCCCTGCACCTCGCCACAGCTCTGCTGTGGTGCCTACCTGCCCCCAGGGTACTTTAAAATGACTCACCAACAATCCGGATCAGAGAATCACTGTCTAGGATCAACCAGAGTTAATGCTTGCTGCTTCTCAGCCAGAAGGAAGTGCGCATCTCAGCGTGCGAAAACAAGCCCCGCCCCTTATGGCCGATGCCGGAGTAGGCCTAAAAACAACCGCATGGTGAAGCAGTTTTGTAAAAAACTAAGTGGAACATATAAAACCCCAAACACATACCAGCATAGCCATACCGGTTATTTAATGCAACAACAACAAAATGATCAACAATTTCTGCCTCTCCCAGTGTCTCATAAAATGCCCATTATAATGTTTGAGAATATGTCAACAGCAAAATAAAATATAGGTCTCCAGTAACACCCCTCTGTTTAACAGGTCTACTGCTTACCCCATTCCCTTACAGGGAAATAAATGCCAGCCAGTTCTGATACACCAAGTCTCCTCAGAAATAAAGGTTCACCACACTGAAGATGTCTCTTGTGTTACCTTCAGAAGTCTTGTGGGAACATGGATCTTAGTTACAGCTGCTAAGATCATCAACCTCAGGGCAGAAATCTTCTTCCATATCCCCCTGAAGAAAATAGTACTCACCGGTACCATTTAAAATAAAAAACTTCTTGATTGAAGAAACTAAAACTAACACCTCACTTTACCTCTTCCTAGTATAACACAGGCAAAGAGAATGACGGGGGTGGAGGGGAAGGGAGGAGCTATATATACAGCTCTGCTGTGGTGCTCTTTGCCACTTCCTGTTAGCAGGAGGATAATATCCAACAAGTAAGGATGAAATCCGTGGACTCGTTGTATCTTGTAGAAGAAATATGTACATTTCTTCACTAAAATCCACTAGGTGATAGTTTACTATCACTTTAAAATTCAGCTGTAATTGAACCTCTTGCAGTAATTAAACCCCTTAATTGCCCGTGGCACACAGACAGCACTAAATCACCCTTATTAATTGTCCACATTACAAGATGCAATAATTTACCCCATTCCTTTTTCAGAACATTAATACGATAAAATCACTGCTGTATTTCATGCTTGCAGCTGTTTTTTAAACTGATAATTTGCCATAACAGACATGACTAAGTAATGTAACCTTCTTGCCCCTTTTCCTATGGCCACCAAGCAGTATACTGCCTCTTATTCATGTATGAAACAAAAGCATATGCCTAACAGGACTGAGCCTGGTGGCTGATCACAGTGGCTGGGCAAATGAATGCTATAAAGAGGAGACACATGGATATCCTCTTTCTACTTCCCCAACCACCATGCTAGTGGCTTTTACCAGGTGCCTGTATCTATTTTATAATGCCCGGGTGGCCAATAATTATTAAGCTGTGTTGTAAGATATAAATATGTGTACCACTACGTCCCCAAAAATCATTGCATAATGTTATCACCGATAGAATAGTGAAAACAAGGACAGCTGCATTCAGCAATGAAAACAAAACAGCAATTAATTAATGGGAATAAAACCAGATATGACTTTAATAAGAGCTGACCTTGCTAATCTGATCAAAACATGTTGTAATTGTATTTTAAATACATTTTATTTTAATTAACTACTTTGCTAAACAGATCTGCTTGAAAGTTCACCTTATTTTTTTGGCAGAACAATGAGGCATATTTATTAAAGGTCTGTCGGACCTGATCCGACAGTGCTGATCAGGTCCGACAGACCTTGTTGAATGCGGAAAGCAATACGCTCTCCGTATTCAGCATTGCACCAGCAGCTCTTGTGAGCTGCTGGTGCAACGCTGCCCCCTGCAGATTCGCGACCAATCGGCCGCTAGCAGGGGTGTCAAGCAACCCAATCGTACTCGATCGGGTTGAATTGTGGTGATGTCTGTCCGTCTCCTTAGAGCAGGCGGACAGGTTATGGAGCAGCGGTCTTTAGAACGTTGCTTCATAACTGCTGTTTCTGGCGAGCCTGCAGGCTCGCCAGTAACACAGGCCCTCAAGCAACTTACGGAGCATGATAAATGGGCCTCTATTTTTCTTTCTTTTTCTTTGCATTATGTACAAGATCAGTGTCGTATTTCGGCTCACACAGCTTTCATGAAAGCAAATAGTTACGTAGTAATGCCAGTGTAAAGATTTCTAGAAATGAATGTTATCAGTATGATATTGGGTGCTGAATATGGTTCCATCCCCAAAACAGAAAATGTGATGTCATGGAAAATAATGACACCTGCGCTGTCAAACTGTGAATGTATTATATAGTTTATGGAGCTTATCTGTTTTAAATTTAAAACTTGCGCTGAAAACATTACGGAGAAGTGAGGGATTAAAGCAAAGTAGAGTGGGCAATATTCCAAAGGCAAAGCTGTGTCTGCAATTTCACACAAAAATACCGATAACCTAAAGCAGGGCTTAATTAATCTGGGCCCTGAGGCACAACCAGAGTCTGGAAAATGATCACTGGTACCCAGGAAAGTGCCCTAGAATGGTTCTTTGGAAGGAGAGGCGACTTGGAGTTCTTGTGCATCTGCACGTGACGTGCATCACCTCTCCACTGCAGCCAGGCTTCTCTCTCCAAATCTCTTGAAGTGTGAGCTGTTGACCCATACCTTAAAATAAGGATAATTTCTCTGCCATGTAAGTGTGTTCAGGCAAACAAAGGTTTAAATCACCACGGCAAGTGCGGTTAAAGGGACAGTCAACACCAGAATTGTTGTTGTTTAAAAAGATAGATAATCCCTTAATTACCAATTCCCCAGTTTTGCATAACCAACACAGTTATAATTATACAGGTTTTACCTCTGTAACTACCTTGTATCTAAGCCTCAGCAGACTGCCCCCTTATTTCAGGTCTTTTGACAGACTTGCATTTTAGCCAATCAGAGCTGTCTCCATGGTAAATTCACATGCATGAGCTCAATGTTATCTATATGAAAAGCATGAACTAATGCCCTCTAGTGGTGAAAAACTATCAAAATGCATTTAGATTAGAGGCAGCCTTCAAGGTCTAAGAAATTAGCATATGAACCTCCTAAGTTTAGCTTTAAACTAAGAATACCAAGAGAACAAAGCAAAATTGGTGCTAAAAGTAAATTGAAAGTTGTTTAAAATTGCATGCCCTATCTGAATCATGAAAGTTTTTTTTGGACATGACTGTCCCTTTAACCGCAGTGATTTAACTTATTGATGGCCCATGTGTGTTGAAGCCAAGCAAGGGTTGATATACTGCTGCAAAGGTTTAGTGGTCAATCTTGGAGTTAAAGAACTGCTGCAAGTGTATTATGCAGCATTGATTTAACCCTTGACTATTCATATATTCAGGGTAAGGGTTAAATCATTGCTGTGTGAAACTGCAGACATTTATCCTCTTGATTGCGGTCTACAGATGGAGCTTTACCTGCAGCAGGCACTTCTGAGCACCAAATAGGAGAAACACGCCTCTCTTCCTACTATTCACACACACTGTTTGGATTGGATGTCTCCTAACAAAACATAAATACACTCTCAGTTTATTCAGTCTTTATTAAACAATGTTTTTAACTACACAGCTATCTTGTTCACTAGCTTTTTAGTTTACCATAGAGATGTACCATAGAGTTGCTGAAACTACTGCACTCTAAAGCTCCCTCTACAGGTTGCTTGTATAACATTGATACACACACTGCTGCCACATGGTGCACAAGACACATGCACGCTCATGGACCAATCTCAGTATGTCCTAATGAAAACGGCCAAGATTCAACCAATGAGAGAAGGCGAAACAGGTAAACTTTATAATAGATTTATTTGTATGTATATTCTATCCAAATCATAAAAGTGTAATATAGTCTTTCATGTTGCTTAACAAAGTTCAACTACGTACGTAATATATCTTCAAGTCATTTCAATATCTGAATTCCCTATTTGGGGTGCGATCCGATATACGGCGTAATTTTCGGCACAAGCGAGGGAACCCGCGCCGCCCGTAATTTCACCTCACACATCAGGCTATCCAATATACGGCGCCATCAGATGCTAAAGTGGCGTAAGTAGGCGTTGTTCTGAAAAGTGCGCAAATACACATTTTAGTCGTCGCAAGTACTTACGCCAGTGTTTTGTTCACGTAAAGTCTCAATAAAGTGTAGTTTTATGCAAATTTGGCTAAGACTCGTAAAAATTACCCGATACTCCATCTAAAACTGCGCAACGTAATTACGCTATTCAAAAGTCATATATAAACCCCAATCGCAGCCGCCATTTTCTTCAGTGTGTTTGGATGGTTCGTTGAGCTACAGCACACTACAGTGAGTTTAGGATTAGTAAGAGTAGTGAGAGAGGCGCAGCATAATAGTTAGTTAAGTCGGATTTTTGTTTGGGTAAGCTTGTACATTTACTTACACTTCTTTTTACATATTACACACATATTGCATACATACATATACAACATACACAACACTTTTTTTTCTAACACCTCACACATTTAATTTCAATTTTACAGTGTGATAGGCTGAGTGTTTGGTTGTGATTGTGTGTGATTGAACTGGGAGTGAGTGTGAGTGTGTGAGTGTGTGTAGTTTGAGGATGGCAGGGAGAGGTAGGGCGGATGGGAGGAGGGGAGCGGAGCTGCAGGGAGAGGTGTATTGTAGCGGACAGGAGGAGCAGCAGGGTCCCCGTCAGGGAGTTAATGGAGTGAGGAGAGGGAGAGTTAAAAGGGATGATGGGAGGGGAGATGCCCAGAGACCAGGCACACTTAGAAGAGGGACAGAGGGTGCACATGGGGACAGAAGGGGGGAGGAGGGAGAGGATAGGGAGGAACCCACACCAGGGACATCCCAGGGAGGAAGCCAGGTGGCCACAGAGGAGGAGCGCATGAGATGCCCAAACTTCTCATTTCATGAGAATGTTGCGCTAGTCCAGGCCATCATGGACAACCACAGTGGCCTCTTTGGCCAGGAGAAGGGCAAAGGCATTGCCCGAAGGCGTAAGGAAGCATGGTTGGCGGTAGAGGATGCTGTAAACAGTGTGGCCCCGCAGAGGAGGACTGTCGAGGGACTTAAAAAAAGGTGGAACGATTGCAAGAGGCGGGTGAAAGAGAAGATGGGCCAGGAAGCCATGCACCAGAGGGGAACAGGCGGTGGTCCACCCTTGGAAGCAGAATACAACGTCTGGCAGAATATGATACGCAGGTCCCTGAGTATCACAGCAGTCCGTGGACTTCCAGGGACTCGTGACTCAGGGGTTACAACCACAGCACCTCATGCTGGTGAGTAACATCCCACACACCAGTATGATATGTATTTGAGATATAACATCCTTTAATGTCACACATTCATGTACACAATGAGGAGCATGGTATTTGGCCTACTAACAAAAACATCTACAATTATATTTCACATTAATGCTACTTAACACAATGCAATTCATGATATGAGGTGGAATGATGCAATACTAACATGTCTTAAGAGTAACACAGGCCACAAGCCACATGTAGAGTTTTCAGTAAATGGACACTATAGCCATCACAATACTTTTAGCTCAGAAAGCAGGTTCTGTGCCTACATCAGGCTAAAGTAAATTGTGTGACCATAGTGTCACTTAAAGAACACATTTTCTCCATCACTGACATGTACACATAACTATTGTATGAAACACATACCTGTATACTGTGCAGATTAAAATCCCTCATATCACAAATCACATTGTGCACATGCATGTTATACAGTTTGACATGAGAATGAGTATTGTCCCTAGCATGTATCAATTTATATTGTATGCCCACATGGACATATATATGACTGTAATAATCCCCATCATCATTTGACTCCTCCTCAGAACCTCCTGTCGCCAGGCTGCAAACAGGCATGCTGCCACCTCCACCACCACCACCAGTCACAGCCATGCAGCCACCTCCACCACCAGTCTTCAGGCAGCAACATGGTCATTATGCTCCCAGGCATCAGCAGGGTTGGATTGCCTCCGTTGAGGACCCAGAAGTGATGCCACCACCATTGGCATACGACCCCTGGCAAGATAGCTGGCCTGAGGAATATCATTTTGGCTTTGAGGGGGAGCCAAGTCAGCCACGAAGGGTCCATGTCTTTACCCCCCCAACACAATATCAGGCCAGTCATGGCTTTTCCACACAGGGGATGTCGCATGATATGCAAACTGGACAGGCTGAGTGGTCACACACTAGTCGTCAATGAGACTACCAATCCAGCCTGAGAGCTCCACCATACGCTTCCCTTGGGAGAGCTCCACCATCTGCTTCCCTTGGGAGAGCTCCACCATCCTCAGATGAGCATATAGCTGAAGTTGTCCCTGAAGCACCAGCAGCTGAAGTTGTCCCTGAAGCACCAGCAGCTGAAGTTATCCATGAAGCAGATGCAGCTGAAGTTGTCCATGAAGCAGATGCAGCTGAGGTTGTCCATGATGCACCAGCAGCTGAAGTTGTCCCTGAAGCACCAGCAGCTGAAGTTATCCATGAAGCAGATGCAGCTGAAGTTGTCCATGAAGCAGATGCAGCTGAGGTTGTCAATGATGCACCAGCAGCTGAAGTTGTCCCTGAAGCACCAGCAGCTGAAGTTATCCATGAAGCAGATGCAGCTGAAGTTGTCCATGAAGCAGATGCAGCTGAGGTTGTCCATGATGCACCAGCAGCTGAAGTTGTCCCTGAAGCACCAGCAGCTGAAGTTGTCCATGATGCATCAGCAGATAGAGCAGAACCTGCACCTAGAATCATTGTTGCTCAAGAGCCTGTAGATCCACTGTATTCTCCCCTGGGCGAGGAATACATTTCACTCCAGAGGAGGCTCATAACAAGCTGCAAGAGCATTCAAAGAGGCCAACAGAGGTTTCACAGGAGCCAAGAGAGGTTACTCAAGCGTAGCATCGAGCTGCAGAGAGACATTGCACCCTCATTAAATGGAATTGTACAAAATCAGTCTGAGAATCCAGTCTGATATGCAGATGCAGATGGACAATAGATGGCGGGAACAAAACCAACTCTTGGGTGTGTTGGTTGAGCACTTCACACACCAGCAGGACACTGCCTCCAGCCTTTCATCTGTGGCCAGCACTCCAGCAGAATCATCTGAAGCTTCCCAAACAAGGAGAACCAGGAAATCCACTCCAGTCACCTCTGCCCCCTCATCCAAGAAGCCGGATAAAAAAAAAAAAATATTCTTATAGTTCACCATAAATCTTGTCCTCTGTTATTTACCATATAATTGTCATCCACATCCATGTGAGGGGTGTTTTAGTACACTAATATTATTAAAACATATAATAAGGCCTGTGTGGAAATGGCTCAAAAAAAGGTAATATTATCATGTTTGATGACATATTCTTGTACTATAACTCACATCCACAATAGTTGTTTCTGAAGGGTACATATAGTAATATTCACTTGTAAGATGTAAATCAATGTATCTCACATCCAATATAAATTGACCCATTGGTATATATAGTAGTGATGTTACTGATAGGGTGGGCATTATCAGGTGTTTCAAGTCTACAGGTGAGAGGTTGTGGTGTGTGATTGGTTTGACACAATTGCAAAGAGGCAGCCTCCAAGAAGGTGTTAGAAATTATCATATGAGCCATCCTAGGTTTTGCTTTCAACTAAGAATACTAAGAGAACAAAGCAAGTGTTCTAATTAAATTTGAATGTAGTTTGAAATAACATTCCCTATTTAAAAGAAGAAGGTTTTCTTTGGACTTGACTGTCCCTTTATATATTTTGGAATCAGTGCCAAGCTGTGTTAGCATTAGAATAAATTGCACTCCAGTGGGTTCTAAAGAGATGAAGGTAATACAATTGAAAGTAAATAAGCAAGTATATGTCCACAATGTGATAAAGTACCTACAAGCTCAATCCATTTGATTATGTTGTGGCTTCAAACTATTTCAAATACACAAATAAACCTTAAAAAAGCAATATCATAGTATACTGTCCCTTTAACCTTGAGATGCTGCTTAAATGTATGTGTTTGTTAAGGCTTCCAGGGAGTTACGTTGGTTTTTTAGTCAGTGCAAGGGCTCCTGCGCCTGCAATTTGTGACGAGATGAGAATGGAGTAGATTTTCTGAAATCTGCGCACGTAAGTACTTACGCTGTATATTGGATACCAAACTGAGCGTGTTTTGTACGTCAGTCTATGGGTAAAAATAATATGGGCAAAGGCAGAAATATACGCGCATAAGTTGTATGCTACGCCGTATATGTGATACCAAACCTGCGCAAAATTTGGCGTCGACAGCTTTTGCAGGCGAGGCTGCATATCGGATCGAGCCCCTAATGTTTTTATTGCAGACTGGAAATTGCCTCTTGCACTGTTTGGGTTGCTTTGATTTTAGTTGAAAGAACATTTAATTAAGCTTCATTTATATTGGAAACAAAAAAATATCAGTTGATTCAAACATATCGATTTGGATATTTCATTCTTGTTACCTTTAAAGGGAAAGCTGAAATTAAAACGTTGTAAATCAGAGTGCACAATTTAAATAAAAAAATCGCAATTTATATTTATTATTAAATGTTTTTCTTTTTCTTGATATCCTTTGTTAAAATAACTTTATTCCATAACAGCATACTGAGGTAGGCTCGAGAGCTTGCACGTACCTTGAGCACTATATATAACGTTGTTACAAACACTGCTGTCATATGCATCTTCTTTTGTTTTATAGTGAGATGGTAGTTTATTATAGAAGCAAAACACATAGAATACAGTATTTCCCTGACTGCAATTGGTATTAATTAAAGCTATTTACTTAAGTATATATACACATTTTTTAGTGCAGAGCTCGAAAATCCTACATGCCAAGGAACTCGAGGCTCCTTAAAAACTGTGACTAGCGATTTGTGAGACCTGTGCTAGTGAAATTTAATATTACTGTCAGAATCTTAGGTTCTTAGGAGTCTGAAAGTCAGCACAATGTTATTAAAAAATAAGCAAAACTATACATTGTTACAAAAACACACCCAAATGGGCTATATAAATGTATCATCTACAAAAGACTTATGCAAAGAAAATTCTAGTGTACAATGTCCCTTTAATAATGTCATTTTTAGGGTTCGATTTTTCCAAAGCATACAGGGATGGCTGTTATGTTTCACCTTTTTCTGAACTGTATTTAAATCACACTCTATTCTAGTTGACTGAAAAATAACTGATGTATACTTTGTCTTCATTTACCAATATATAACTGGCAGAGTTTAACACTTCTGAAGACCCACGTTCAATAAATTCCTGCATCTGTAATTAACTCTACACTGTAATCCCTTATAGTATGGTGCCCTCTCTGGCCACCTGCAGTATATTTTAACAATAAGCAGAAAAAAAGCACAAGTTGAATCCGCCGCACTGAACAAAATATATTGAATATAATCCTAAATTATTATTTATAGACTAAATCCATAATTCTGTTACAGAATTATATAGCTGGTATATAGTCAATATTTGTCATTCTAATCAATATAAATTGTGGCTGAAATAATTCAGTTGTTTAAATAGGTGATATAAATTGCATTTAAAATTGCAATATTTAATATATTTTTTTTAAACTATTAAATTCTTTCTAATAAATCTAGTCTTTCTAATAAAAATAGTCTTAAATCTTAAAGAGTCAGTGATTAGTGCGTAGACGTGGGCTTGAGTGACAGGCAAGCACTTCACGATATGTACACACTAATCGGAGTCACTTAATCTTACTTAGGGTGAATCTCATTCATAAATATATACACACACAGTGTTGAACCTACTCAACAAAGGGCCCTGTTGCAAAAAAAAATACGGACCCCCCAGAAGGTAGCTCAGTAGAGTAATATACTGTACATGCTGCTTAGTATACAGATTTTTATGATAGATAGATAGATAGATAGATAAGATTGACCTCCAACCTGCACTAATAAAAGCCTTCCCTGAATTAGTATTGTACACATTGGCTGCTATAGTGCCCCTATAGGTTTGATAATGTGTGTATATATTATATTTATGTTATTTATATATATATATATATATATATATATATATATATATATATATACACACACATATACATATCTGTACTATGCAAAAGTCTTAGGCCACCACCAGCTTTGTTGATTTAGCAAAGTTTTAATGACCATCCATATTTTTTACAGTCTCTTTATTAAGACACAAACAGAAAATACAGGAAATATGTACACAAAACATAATTTTCAGAACAAAATGGCTTCTTCAGTCAAAAGTCAGTATTTA